>NC_060280.1:85760521-86043933 GCF_021613505.1 Equus quagga | reverse complement strand
CCCCCCCCCCGCCTTTTCCCTGGTAACCACCGATCAGATCTCCTTCTCATAGTAACTTTTCTACATAGGAAACCACTCAAAGATTTATTCCTTTAAACACTAATGTATATGGAACTGCAGACAATAAAAAATTTACAAATCCTTTATAACTAAAAGGACAGGGGCATTATCGTTTGTCCCTCCACTATATTTCACACTGGGGAGATTTTCAGGAAGTGGTAACATATTATAATACATTAGGGGTTTCAAATTCAACCCTGAACTGGACTGAAAATTTCAAAGATTTCCATAAGCTTTGCAGTGTTTTGCTCATATCAATGAAAGTAGAAATTCAATTGCTTTTCCTCACATTCATTAAAATAGCAATTCATTTGCCTTAGAAATACTATAGCCTTTCAAATGTCAAAGTTCTCTAGGGACAGACACATACAAAAACTGACTTAAAAATGGAAAAATCACCTGAAAACTCAAATGCACCCATCTCACATCTTGAGGTTCTCTTACACAATAAAAGAAAAATTCTATTTGGTTCTACAATTTTCTTGCCTTACATCGTATCTCTCAATTACCCTGTATTTTAAAAAGTCAAGCGCTAATGGAAACTAGAATCAAAGGGCTGCAATCTTCAATGAATAAAGGAATCCAAGGACAGAAACATGAATATTCCAATTAGCTCATAGAAGCAGCCTGCTTGCCTACAGTTCAGAAAGAAAACCCACGTTCAGAAAGTCACCATATTCCCAGACATGGGGTCTAGACATTTTCAGATGTGAGGTAACCCCTGGAGGGGGTCAGTCCCTGGAGAAGGAGGGGAGGGCACCTGAGCAGCCACAGGAATGAGCTCTGGGAGCCCCACACACTCTCCCTCTTCTGTGAGCATGGAAACGCTGCCTCCGCCTTGCTGTGAAGATGAGATGATCACTCAGAGCTCCTTACACATTGGAACACAAACCATCCATTCACTTCTGTGGCTGTATTTTCCCTTGTGAGACTATGCCATTTTCACTTGTTAATTCTACTGCTGGAGCTCATGTGAGTGATTTCAAAGTTTCTCTTTTGTGACTAACGCATCTAAAAACATTATCACACTGAAATTGCTGTATTTGGATTTTCCTCATCTCATAAAAATTCTCTAACCTGAATACCTGTTTGTCACTGGAATGTCACTTTCCATTGGTTACCTTCTGTTTTATCATTGCCATTTTGGGGGAAGAGTTAACACACTACCTAAAATGGGATTGGATGTCAAGACTATGTCACCATATACATCAAATTAACGGAACAATATTTATTAATCAAAGGTACTTTCTGAGGAGAGTAGGGTGAGGGTAAGTGGGTTGGGGTGGCCTCTGCAAAGGAGAATGGCTTTATCCTTTAAGGTGTATAGGGGTAGAGGTTTTCAAAATTTGACCCTCCTGTTAGCATAAAATGGACAAGGGTCAATCTTCCTGACTTATTTACCCACTGTGAGCCAGACAGGACGTGTAGGTATGTAAAGCCCATGAAGACTTGGATATTAAACATGCGGTCAGTGTCTTTATTAAAGTTCTCTCCTGAGGCTTCAGCAAATGGCACATCTCATTAAATGAATCTGATTTTGAACATTAATCGAAAAGCCATGTGAAAAGCATGAGAAATTATAATTAGGGTCACACAGCATCACATAGCCCTTTTAAGGGAACAGAACTCTCCTTGGCTGGTTAATAAAAAGTCCAAACTCACGTAGTCAGCAGCTACCACGGCTGCCAGGGAGTTTTCCTTCATGGAAAACATCTCAAACACTAGCTGTCTGCTACATGTATTTTGAGTGTTTTGGACATTTCCTGATTGGCAGTAATGATGATGTTGAATGACACGTGTGCCCAGGTCAGTACCAGTTGTAGCCGCCCCTGACACAGGAAGGGTTAATAATCACTGGAAAAAGCTTGCCAACAAACTGTGACCCGGAGGTGAGAAGGCCGGTTAGCCAATGACGGGTAAGACCCCCTGGGGGGGCAACCTAAGCCAGGTGGCGGCCGCCCGGGGGCACAGATGGAGAAACAATATCAATATCGGGAGCAAGAGGGACCGTCGCCTAAGAGACCTTGGCTGCTCCGAGATAAAAATATAGGAGCACAGCAATAACATGATAATATCAAAACAGAGGCCAAGGGAGGGCTCCTTGAGAAATCACTAAGAATTCTTGGCATTCGCTAATTACTTCATCCAGAACACCTGTGTATGTTTAACAGATGTAAGCTATGTATATATTGAAACTCTGGTTATAATAAACTCAGAGTGGCCATCAGCCCTCTCTGCATCTATCCTGATGTGTGCATTGGATTGCGACACCGACACCAGTCACTCCAGTGACAATGAGCACATGTGTGGAAATGGCAGGAAAAGAGCACATTTGTGTTGGATGGACAGGAGGGGCTTGGAGGGTGTCCAAAATGAAATATTACCACACAGGGCACAGACTAAAGGCAATGTTAGGAGGAAGACCCTGGAGTGGAATGAGTGGTGGCCAAGGGGGCACGATTACAGTAAACCAAAGACCTGAAGGACTCACCCATCAGACAGACATGTCTAGTGTAGAAAGGCTCTACTTATCTATTGCCAGTAAGCCTGATGATCAAAACAAAATAACAAGCCTCGAAGACTGTGGATTGAATCTCATCACTCAAACAGGAGGAACATCCATTTAGAAGAAAGCAAGTTTTATCTAAGTAAGGCATTAATCCTAATAAGGTTGCAGCCTGCGTCATAAGAGGTATAAGATCCATTGAATACCATTTTTTTTTAAAGATTTTATTTTTTCCTTTTTCTCCCCAAAGCCCCCCAGTACATAGTTGTATATTCTTCGTTGTGGGTCCTTCTAGTTGTGGCATGTGGGACGCTGCCTCAGCGTGGTTTGATGAGCAGTGCCATGTCCGTTCCCAGGATTCGAACCAACGAAACACTGGGCTGCCTACAGCAGAGCACACGAACTTAACCACTTGGCCACGGGGCCAGGCCCCATTGAATACCATTTTTAAGAGCCTAGTGTTTTATATTTTGAGACATTGGTTGATAATATTAATAATTTCTACAGTGTCTTCATGAGTAATTGATTCTGGCTGCAGGAGGATCATGTATGACAGGAGCAGTAATTTGTCTATAAAAGGGTCTACCGTGGTCTGAGCACAGCAAGCAGACCAGCAGAGGGGGTGAGCAGCCCGACAAAGTTTATCTGCCATCAGCTGTAGGGTCCCCTCCCCGACCTGCACTTAATGTGCATAGATTGTATTACCTGTGACACGTTTTTCACATCTGGTGTGTTAGTCACTGAGTTATCCAGGGTAGTGGAGGGAAATCCCTGGAATTCTGCCTAGACCTTTAGGTTTGAGGCCTCTTACTGGTTCCATATCACAGGGGCCCATGGGCCAAGCTTAATGCCATCAGGTCTGAGGTGGCAGTATGTGTCTCAGAAATTTGAGTGCATGTATCACCCTGAGCAATGAAATGAGCCTCTGCAGACTGAGGTTTAATATGTGCAGAGTAAGGAGTGACCTGACTTGTACTTGGGTGTGTGAGGCAAGGTATCCCAGAGTTCTTTTAGGCAGAGGGGCAACCTTGGGTAAGAAGGTGTTGCTATTGGTGGGATGGGACAGCTAGATCACTGGCAGTGGCCAAAGGATCTGTAACAATGTGCAGGTGAGGTTGACTCTTGGCCAGGGAATTCTCTATTGCTGGCACAATTATCTGGAATTTACTAATCAATCTGATGCAATGTGTGATCAGGGCTGGCCTGTGTGATCTGGGGAAAGGACAAAGTGACTCTGCAGTGGACCCATCAGGTGTGCTGGTGCACACGGTGCATAAGAACTCCATGGTCATGGGTCCCCAAGTCACTCCTTAAGTGCCAACGTGTCTGAAAAGGAGGGGACCTCCTCCAGAATGAATTACGTCAATTAGAGAAGAGGGGAACACACCTCCTCCTGTAGGTGATATGCCAGAAGCGCCGTTTATTGCTTTATCCTGTAAGTTCCCATATCTCCTCAAAAGGAGTTCTCTATTTGGCAAGCCTGAGGGGTGCTGCATTCAGGCCGAAAGGCAAAATAGGTGCTGGCTGTGAAAGACCATCAACTCAGGCCCTAAGAGGGCCTCCATTTACAAAAATAGTCTGTGGGTTGACAGCAGTGGCTTCTCTGTGTGCAGCACTGAATGAAGAGAAGTTTCTGGTACAAGAATGCCTGGGGCAATTTATGTCCACAGGGAGAGGTTTAGAGACTCTGGATGCGGAATGGGAGGCTGCTACAGCCTCTACGGGAGAGGGGTGTGTGGAGGAAGAGACTAATGGAGGGACAGTGATTTCAAAAACTTCTAGAATCATTTGTCACCCAATTCAAACTCTGTCAACTTGTAAGTGTTGTATGAATAAGTAAGCAAGCAGATCTGGTAATTATGTGATGTCTGTGGTCACTGTGAGCGACAGAATGTGCCCATGACATGGTTTCTACCACTGCTTCTGTCACCCTCTCAGCTCACAGCCCCCTCCTGTTGCCTCAGAGAAATTGTCCAGAGGGGACTTGTGTGGATTTCTAAAGATGTTTCCAAGTCAGCAGGCACAGAGTAGGCTCGACTTGGGCAGTAAACAGCTGGAAATGGCCTACGGACGGCACTGAGAAGAAATGATGCTGATGCCCATGAATGAGGATGTCCACAGTTACGTCCCTCTTGGGATACACTTTATGTTTCAGAACCACAGTATTTCTACAGATCTGTCCACAGAACCTGATTTAAACTCAAGGACAGTTTCTAGGAGCCCTGTCACTTCACTCCTGTTATGAGTCCGAAATGAGGGCAGGCGCAACCCTAGGGGGTGTTCTCTCAGTTAAGACAGGGTTGCAAGAAAGGCCTGTTGAGCACTGAGTCCTTCTTGCCCAGTCCTTCATTCTTCCTAAGAAGGATCCCATAGTGCTAAAAAGAACTGTTGAATGCATAAAAACCAAGGTTCAGGAGAGTTGAACATTCTCCTAACACAGGAAATTGATTCTGTTTTTCATTTTCCATTAATTATATACATTTATGATATTTTAGGTATACTTATGAATTTCCACAAATGCATACTAATACAGCTGTCAAAAGATGGAAAACATGCCATCTCCAAGAAGAACTCTCATCGTGCCCATTTGAATGAAACCCCACCAATACGTAGGTTAACACTAAAAAAAGTTGAGCTTACTGGTTTCTTTTGCTCTTTATTAAACCTTGTAGCTTTTACTGTTGTTTGCCTCTTCTCCACAACACGTGCGTCTAAGCATATGGAAATAAAACGTATGAACAGCAAAATGGCTTGGAGGGGCTTTGTGTAACATTGAAACTAACAACTTCCAGGTACTCCTGGGATAAAAAGACCCTATTTTCTATTTCTCCTTTTATATTCAAGTAGGATATTACTCAAAGTGACACCCTCTCTCTCCAGCTCACTCAATTATTCCTGGGATGGTTGCCTCTAACCATCCAGAGCTCTTTGTGCTGTTTCCACGGGGAGATGACAGTGGACTCACAGAGATGTCACTCTACTCATAGAACTCACTCAGGATGAGCTAGAACAGGGCAGGTGAAGGCAACTGTCTCTCTAAGTGGGAGGAACTCCATGGTTTACTGGGGTGCATGTTGCACACTCCAGTCTGTAGAGCAGCAAAACGAAAATGCCAAAGACTGCAATATTTTAAGTATTTAAACGTAAAATAAAACTCCTCTCAAATGACATTTAAAACAAAGACACCACAAGTATCTGTGGCTTAAATCAGTAGGAAGTTTCAGGTCCCAGACACCAATAATAATGACATCCTCACTCACTCCTATCCTCATAGAAAAGATACATACACACCTCAGCCTCCCCATTAGCTCATATAGCTTTCTACTTTCCTTCAAAGCCGTTAATTCCATCTTATCAGATAAAGCTTTAAGATTTATTAATCACCTCTCTTTCCCCACAACATATAAGCACAAGGACTGCAAAAACTTGTTTGTTTCCTGCTGTTATATCCAAATCCCACTGGGCCTTATTTCTGCCACATTGGCTACATTGCCTCTCAAGTGCATGGCAGATGACGGATGCTGAAACACTAGCATCAAGAGCACAGTCTCTGAGCAAGAAAGGCTGGATTGGCACCATGGTCCTGTCTCTCTCCCTTGCTGGGTTTGTATTGTCTTATGATTTACCTAAACCCAAAGCCCTCGGGTGAGTCATAAAGATACTAAAGATATTATGTGGTATACTAAGAACTGAATTTATATAATGTCACTGAGGTACTTCACGGTCAACACTGTCTAACACACTCTAGGAAATACATCAGTGCTTTGATAAGTAGGAAAGGCAAAGCTGTTCCAGAGGACCAGGAGCTGGCTGCATCCACTGCAAGGCCCAGTCTTATTCTGCTGAAGAGAAAAATGTCCCACACCTTTTCATCAAAGGTACATGTTCACTAAGACTAAACTAAGGGTATTTTGTAACCATACCAGTAAAAATGGTAAAAGATAAAATTCTAAATCATAAAGATGACTAATAGTCCCTTTTTACTAAAATGACTGACTGGAACTTCTTACAATTTAACCTTAACTCCACTATGTTGCTTTTGCCTCCTAGAACACAATGATTAGATTTACCAAAGATAAAATGCTCACCAGAAACAAAAGTAAACCTCCTCACACACTTGATACAGAAAGTGACCTGCCTCCTTGAATAGCAATCACATCCACAAACACAGGCCACACTCTTGTAAGCAGTCCTTCTGAGCACCCTGCTGCTGTTACACCTCACCGTCCTCTACGGCCTGTGGTCATTCTTGCTAGAATCTGTTACAACCCCCTCTTTGAATACAGGTCCAATCCTGCAGGTCACAAGCAAGAAAGTACTGAAAACACAATGACTGTTAAGTTTTGGGTTAAGAATAAATGACAAATTAGTTTCATGACAGAAATTGTAACTATAAAAGAATAAAAAAGTTAGCCTGAGGAAAAAAACATTTGAATTTGTCTGCGTGTACTAAAACAGACTCATAATGAATAACAGTTACATGAAGAAGATTGCAAAAAGTCCATAATTAAGATGATTTTAATATATTCTGAGAAAATGAAAACCACAATATTTAGTAGCATATGATAGATTAGAACAGTTGATGAAATGTATCAATGAAACAACTACAGAACTGTTTATTTTTCAAGGAAATGTACCTAGTTTAATGACATACAATCAAACATTATTGAAAACAGATTGAGGGAATACATTCAGCTACAAGTAAGAGGAAATACATGTCCTTTTCCTTACGTGAGAAAGGTGATTGTTCTCACGTGGAAGAACTGGGTCCAGGCAGCTGCTGCACAAGGCAGCAGAGAAACAGACTCCTAAGTCCTGTTTATGCCCCATTGTACGTGTCATGGTGAATCAGGAAAACAAGCTCATTAGCACTATGAACAGCATAAGGTGTTTCCTATACACATTAGACCTGATTCAGGTATCATTTAAAGAGGGGAATCAGAGAATATTCTCCACCACAAAGGTATGAATTAGTTTCATAGTGGACACAAGAGACCTCAGAGAAAACCCCGAACTGTAATGGATTTTTCATGTTAACCTTGTATAAACGTCAGGGAAAAATACATGTGTAAGAAAATGAAAACCAAACAGTTGATGGTGGTTTTCAACTTGACTAGAAGGTCAAAGAATTCAGAAAATGGGATGGAAGATGGTGTCCTCAAAGCTCCTATGCAACTGTCCCTCTCCCTGTATGGTGGCTCCAGAATCTGCCTAAGGCCTTGTGTGCTTCTGCCTTCCAAACCTCATGCAAGTGAGGCTATTGGGGAATTCCAACATGGAACCATAAAGGGGATGGATTCTTAAAGATCTAGCTCTTAATATTATCCTCATTTACATAACACAATACAGAGTTGGTATGTCCAGCAATAGATTTTGTTGCCCTATCAGAGGTCTCTACTGAATTCAGTCTACTCACCAAATATCAGTCAGAAGGAAAGACAAAGAACAAAGGCACAAATTTGAAAATAAGGATTTATAGGAAAGTATACCCATTGATAAACATCATACATAAAAACTTATTCCAACTGTTTAATAGTATAGAAAATAGAAACAAGCTCCAAAAAAGGAGCTTTCTCAAAGAAAGGAACAATACATACAGTGGATTAGGTATATTCAGGAACTGCAATACAAGGCCAGGAAGAAAATGCTGAGAAATACAAACAGCCATTTTTCAATGGTCCCTTAACACAGAGAAAATTATGAGAAAACATTAAGTGATTCGAGTGAAAAGCAATACCAATTAATCTTTATGTACTATTGAATAAGGATGACTTGCACAGTTATCTTACCTCAATATTCATTTCTGAAAGTAATTAATAGAAATTCACACTCCAAAGTTTCACTTTAAGACAGACACTTGGTAACCACAATATATTCACAACATTTAGGACAAGCCTTTCAAGTTGAAATTTTTGTAGAACATAATACACAAATTCCCATCAATCCTTCTCATATTACTTGCATTTATATTTCTTTTTGGTGGAAGTTTCACCTAAATGGATGTGGGGAATTAAAGTCTTTCTCACACTGTTTACACTCCAGAGGTTTTTTATCAAGTGTGTCCTTTCATGCCTTCAGAAGAATTGAGATTAAAAAAGACTTTCCTGGGGCCGGCCCGGTGGTCGAGTAGTTAAGTTCACGCGCTCCACTGTGGCAGCCCAGGGTTTCGCTGGTTTGCATCCTGGGTGCGGACATGGCACCACTCATTAGGCCATGTTGAGGCAGTGTCCCAAATGCCACAACTAGAAGGACCCACAACTAAAATATACAACCACATACTGGGGGGATCTTGGGGAGAAAAAGCAGAAAACAAAAAAAAAAGGCTTTCCCACATTTAGAGTTACATGACTTTTCCACTAGTGTGCATTCTCCCATACCCTCAAAGTTTGCCTGACAAAGAAAGGCTTTCCCAGTTTTGACATTCATAGGATTTCTCTCCAGTGTGAGTTCTCTCATACCTTTGAAGAGAACTGGCAAACTAAACGGTTTACTGTAATTTTTCCATTAATACATTTTCTGTCCAGTAAGATTTCCTTTATGTATTTGGAAAACTAGATGTGAACTGAAGGCTTTCCCACATTCTTCACATTTACGTGGTTTTTCTTCTAGTCAACACTCTTCAATATCCTTGAAAGTTTTCATGAGAAATAAAGGTTTTCCCATTTTCCTGATATAGTGTTTCCCTCTGGTGAGAATTATGATGTCTTTGAAGTGATCCGAGAGAAGTGAATGCTTTACCGCATTTTTCCCATTCATATGGTTTCTCTCCAGTGTGAGTCCTTTCATGTACATGAACATGACTGAAAGACCTGAAGGCTTGACCACATATTTTATATTCATAGGGATTCTCTCCAGCATGAGTTCTTTCATGTTGTTGAAGAGAACTGCTGCAACTGGAGGCTTTACTGCATTCTTTACATTCATATGGATTCTCTCCAGTGTGACTCCTTTCATGTATTTGTAATGCAATGGGAGAAAAGATTACTTTCTCACATTCCTTCCATGTATAAGGTCCATCACCGGTGTGAAAGATTGTGTGTGACTGAAGGCTTGAGGGATCTGTAAAGGCTTTCCCACATTCCTTACGTTCATAGGGTTTCCCTCCAGTATGAATTCTTTCATGTACTCGAAGAGAACTGGAATAAACGTATGATTTACTGCATTTTTCACATTCATATGGTTTCTTTCCAGTATGAATTATTTCATGTATTTGAAGAGAACTGGAAGAAGTGAATGCTTTACTGCATTTTTTACATTCATAGGATTTCTCTCCAGTATGAGCTCTTTCATGTACATGAACATTACTGGAAAACCTGAAGGCTTTACCACATATTTTACATTTGTAGGGTTTCTCTCCAGTATGAGTTCTTTCATGTTTTCTAAGAGAACTGGTACAACTGAAGGTTCTACTGCATTCTTTACATTCATAGGGTTTCTCTCCAGTATGAGTCCTTTCATGTATTTGAACTGCAGTGGAAGAAATGAATATTTTCTCACATTCCTTACACTTATGGGGTCCATCTCCAGTGTGATAGACCATGTGTGATCGAAGGCTCGAGGGATGCATAAAGGCTTTGCCACATTCCTTACATTCATAGAGCTTCTCTCCAGTGTGAAATCTTTCATGTCTTTGAAGAGAACTGGAATAAGTGAATGCTTTACTGCATTTTTTACATTTATAGGGTTTCTCTCCAGTATGAGTTCTTTCATGTTCTTTAACCTTACTGGAAAAAATGAAGGCTTTACCACATATGTTACATACATAGGGTTTCACCCCACTATGAATTCTTTCATGTACCCGAAGAGAGCTGGAAGAAGTGAAGGCTTTACTGCATTTTTGACATTCATAGGGTTTCATTCCAGTATGAGTTCTTTCATGTATTTGAAGAAAACTGGGAAAAGGGAAGGCTTTTTCACATTCTTTACATTTGTATGGCTTCTGTCCATGTTTTTGATACTCATATGGTTTGTGTTCTGTATGACATCCAATGTATCTTGTAAGGGATGAATCGTGCATGGAGACTTTTTCACATGCACTGCATTCCCATGGTTTAGCTCCTGTAATTTCCTTGTATAGACTGAGATTTGGAATAAGGCTGAAGTTTTCTCCACATCGACTACCCTCTTCACTTTCACAGAGTCTGTCTACAATATGACTTCTGTAAAAAATGAGAACATTATTAATGTTTATTAATGATTTTATTTTCTTATATTTTCATGATTTACTGAAGAAGTTTAGGTTTTCTACATTGTCTGAAACAGAATATACTGAATGCTCTGCAATAGGAATTCACCCTTGCTATTATCCAAACAGTAGTATTCAGATACAGGGCTTATTAATACTATTTCCAAGTGACTATTTTGCAAAAACTGAATCTCTACATCAAAGTTCAGAAAATACATTTGGTAAAAATTTTCTAAAAATAGCTAAATATAAAGCAAGAGTTACTTGTCTTGTTTGCTTGTTTTTTTTTTGAGGAAAATTAGCCCTAAGCTAACATTTGCCACCAATTCTCCCTTTTTTTTTTTTTTTCTGAGGGAAGACTGGCCCTGAGCTAACATCTGTGCCCATCTTCCTCTACTTTATGTGGGACGCCTACCACAGCATGGCTTGACAAGTGGTCCACAGGTCCGTACCCAGGATCCAAAGCAGCAAACCCTGGGCTGCCAAAGCAGAAAGTGCGAACTTAACTGCTTTGCCATCAGGCTTGGCCTCTTGTTTGCTTCTTTTTAAAATTTTATAACATACCAGGATTCTCACATGAGACACTGCTTTCTATTGTGCATGCAACTCACCTTAGTTTTTGCCCCTGGTTTTTGTACTGATCTTCAACACCATGATCTTTCCATGTTCTTCCTGAAATGCACACTCATAAAGTTGATTTCAAGGTATGAGAAATGATAAAAAAATTTTTAGATTCTAAGCTCATGATGAGCTATGACCATTTCTACCTCATATACCAACACCTCCCCCATCCACATTCTACATTTTAGAACAACGTTGAAGGGCAAGGAACACTTGTTCTCTCATTGGTGAAGGGAAGGAATGTCCGCATTCTTACCTATCGAGGCCAGGATCCTGAACGTTTCCCACATCACATCTCTGTAGAGTCTCTTCTGTGAAGAATCCAGTAAAGCCCACTCCTCTGGGGTGAAGTTCACAGCCACATCCTCAATGGTCACTGAGTCCTAAAACACCACAAATATGCGAAGAGCAGGATGCATAAGAGTGAAAACACTGGACGTCCACGCTCCATTTGTAGGAAGGTTATGTACAAATCCCTCAGACCCAAACATGTTTTGTACGATTTGATCATCAAAAACTCACTGTTTTTCTATACAGTTTCTCTTCAATTTAACAGCATCATGAACACATGAAAATTATTTACATGTTTTATTGTGATTACATTACATCATGTTTCTCTCTAATGGCAGAGTCCAGGGTATACTGGGAAATGACAGAAATGCATACAAAGTAAACAAATATTGTCATTTTAAGAATGATTATTACTTGTGAGAAAAATTCCTTCATCTTCATCTTTATTACCCACCAGTTAACAGCACTCCATGAGGCAGAGGGACAAATCTTCATAAGGTTTCCATGAAGAAAAACAAAGAGAAGAACTGGAAGTTTTTTTTGTCTATTCCATCACCATACAGAGTCCAGGAGGCTGTACAAGTCAAACTTCTAACAAAGCCCAGCGAGCCACATTGTCCTAAAGTATTCCACCTTATTACGAGATGCAGCTGGCTGAATGTAATGTTCTTGTGGTGAAGCATTGCTTTTTAACTTGTGTAATATTTATCATAGGCTCAGTTCTTCCCTTCTCTCTCTGTACAATTAGATGAGGCTAGAAAGTTATTTGGAACTTAAGAGCTCAGACACAAGGAAAAAGGCATGACAACTTAGACCACAAAATCCCTAAACTCATATGCCTCAAGGCTACTTCACATCAGTTTCAGATCAGAGTGAGATAATAATGTGCCATCACAGCCCTCTCCAGTCAACTGCCAACACTGTATCCTGGGCCTGGCTGGCCTTGAGGGGTAAGTTAAGAGCTGCAGATTGCAAGGGAGTTCACTGGAGTCCACAAAGGTTTGATGGTCAAATTGGCCAAGATTACAGAATACATAAAGGATTCAACAGTGCTTTCATACAACAGAACATAAAATTTCCATTCTCCAACTTCAAGAGGAAGTGTTTCCTCACCAGCCAGTTTAGATGATGCCCTGCCAAATTCTGATATGACACTTAAGGAACTTAGAAAATATCATTCTTGATCTCACAAGAGAAAAATGAACAAACTTGAAATGAAAGACTCTTCTTAGATCCATGAGTGCCTGGAGGTCACACGACAAATGAGTCTCTCCAAAAGTGAGAAAGAGAAAACAAACACAGTATTGTTTTTCCTTTTTGTTTTTTAAATTACTTTATTGAGGTCAAATGGTTTATAACTTGTAATTTCAGGTGTAATTATTATATATCAGTTTCTGTACAGACTACATTATGCTCCCCACCAATAGTCTAGTTTTAATCCGTTGCCATGTATATGTGCCACTTTACCCCTTTCGGCCACTCCCCTCTCCTTCCCCTGCAATAACCACTAATCCTTGCTCTCTCTCCATGTGTTGGTTTATCTTCCCCATATGAGTGAAAACATACAGTGTTTGTCTTTCTCTGGCTTATTTCACTCAACATAATATGCTCAAGGTCCATCCATGTTCTTGCAAATAGGATGATTTTGTCTTTTTTAATGGCCGAGTAGTATTCTATTGTATACATACACCATGTCTTCTTTATCCATGCCTCAGTCAATGGATACGTGGTTGCTTCCACGTCTTAGCTACTGTGAATAATACTGCAATGAACCTAGGGGTGCATAAGTCTCCTCGTATTGTTGATTTCATGTTCTTTGGATAAATAGTAATGGATTAGCTGGATTCTGTTATTTCTATTTTTATTTTTCTGAGAAATTTCCATACTGTTTTCCATGGTGACTGCACCTGTTTGCATTCCCACCAGCAGCGTATGAGGTTTCTCTTTTCTCCACATCCTCTCCAACCCTTGTTATTTCTTGTCTTGTTAATTATAGCCATTCTGACAGGCTTGATGTGGTATCTCACTGTAGTTTTTATTTGCATTTCCTAATAATTAGTGACAGAGAACATCTTTTCACGTGCCTGTTAGCCATCTGTATATCTTCTTTGGAAAAATGTTCATATCCTTTCCTTTTTTTTTTTTCTTTTTAAAGATTGGCACCTGAGCTAACATGTTTCCAATCTTCTTTTGTTTAGTTTTTTCTTCTTTTTCTCCCCAAAGCCCCACCAGTACATAGTTGTATATTCTAATTGTAGGTCCTCTAGTTGTACTATGTGGGACACTGCCTCTGCGGGGCCTGATGAGCAGTGCCATGTCTGCACCCAGGATCCCAACTGGCAAAACCCTGGGCTACCAAAGCAGAGTATGTGAACTTAATCACTCGGCGATGGCCCCATTTGCCCCCTTTGCCCATTTCTTGATCAAGTTGTTTGTGTTTTTCTTGTTGAGTTGTGTGAGTTCTTTATCTATTTGGGAAACTAACCACTTTTCTGATATATGATTTGCAAATATTTTCTCACTGTTGGTGGGTTGTCTTTTCATTTTGTTCTTGGTTTCCTTTCTCTTGCAGAAGCTCTTTAGTCTGATGTAGTCCCATTTGTTTATTTTGTTTGTTTGTTTCTCTTGCCTGAGTAGACATGCTATTTGAAAAATAGCTGCTAGGGGCCAGCCCGGTGGCGCAGCAGTTAAGTGTGCATGTTCCGCTTTGGTGGCCTGGGTTTCACTGGTTCGGATCCTGGATGCGGACATGGCACCACTTTGCAAGCTATGCTGTGGTAGGCGTCCCACATATAAAGTGGAGGAAGATGGGCATGAATGTTAGCTCAGGGCCAGGCTTCCTCAGCAAAAAGAGGAGGACTGGCAGTAGTTAGCTCAGGCCTGATCTTCCTCAAAAAAAAAAAAAAAAAAGAAAAAGAAAAAGAAAAAGAGCTGCTAAGACTGACATCAAAGGGTAAATTGCCTATATTGTCTTCCAGGAGTCATGGTTTCAGATCTTATGTTCAAGTCCTTAATACATTTTGAGTTAATTTTTGTGTATGGTGTCTGATAATGCTCTCTTTCATTCTTTGCCTGTGGCTGTCCAGTTTTCCCAATATCATACATTGAAGAGTGTTTCCTTTCTCCATTGTATGTTCTTGCCTCCTCTCTCAAAGATTACCTGTCCTTAGACATGTGGTTTTATTTCTTGGCTTTCACTTCTTCTTTTTTTTTTTTAGAAAGCACTTGATACATGGTGATCTCATTACCCTCTGTCATTTTTTTTTTTTTAAAGATTGGCACCTGAGCTAACAGCTGTTGCCAATCTTCTTTTCTTTTTCTGCTTTTTCTCCCCAAGTCCCCCGGTACATAGTTGTGTATTTTAGTTTTGGGTCCTTCTAGTGCTGGCATATGGGATGCCACCTCAGTGTGGCCTGACGAGTGGTGCCATGTCTGTGTCCAGGATCCGAACCAGCAAAACCCCGGGCCATGGAAGCGGAGCGCGTGAACTTAACCACTCAGCCAGGGGGCCAGCCCCCTGGGCTTTCACTTCTGCTCCATTGATCCGTGTGTATGTTTTTGTGTCAATAACATGCTGGTTTGATTACTATAGCTTTTTAGTATATTTTGAAGTCAAGGATTGAGATGCCTCCGGCTTTGTCCTTTTTTCTAAAGATTGCTTTGGCTATTCAAGGTCTTTTGGGTTTCATATTAAGTTTAGGATTCTTTGTTTTCTATTTCCATGAAGAATGTCATTGGGTTTCTGACTGGGATTGCACTGAATCTGTAGATGGCTTTAAGTAATATGGACATTTTAACTATGCTTATTCTTCAAATCCATGAGCATGGAATCTTTCCATTTCTTTATGTTATCTTCAATTTCTTTCAATAATTAATGTCTTCTAGTTTTCAGTGCATATGTCTTTCACCTCCGTGGTTAAATTTATTCCTAGATACTTTGTTTCTTTTGTTGCAATTGTAAACGGGATTGCATTCTCGACTTCTCTTTCTGCTAGTTCACTATTAGTGTATAGAAATGCAACTGATTTTTCTAAGTTGATTTGGTACCCTGCAATGGTGCTGCAATTATTTCTAACAGTTTTCTGGGAGATTCTTAGAGTTTTCTCTATATTGAATCATGTCGTTCACAAACAGTGGGAGTTTTACTTCTTCCTTTCCAATTTGGATACATTTTATGTTTTTTCTTGCATAATGGCTCTGGCCAAAACCGCCAGTACTATGTTGAATAGGAATGACGAGAGTAGGCATGCTTATCTTGTTTCTGTCCCCTGACATATGGGTTTCAACTTTTCACAGTTTAGTATAATGTCGGCTGTAGGCTTCTCATATATGGCCTTTGCTTTGTTGAGGTGCTTTCCCTTTATACACATTTTATTGAGAGTTTTTTTAAATCAAAAATGGATGTTGGATGTTGTAAAATGCTTTCTCTGCATCTATTAAGATAATCATGTGATATAACACCTCATTTTGTTAATGTGGTGCATCACATTGATTGATTTGTGGATGTTGAACCATCCCTGACTCCCTGATATAAATCCTACTTGATCATGTGGTATGATCCTTTTAACGTATTGCTTTATTTGGTTTGCAAATATTTTGTTGAGGATTTTGGCATCTACATTCATCAGCAATATTGGCATGTAACTTTCTTTTTGTTCTCCTTGTCTGGTTTCAGGATCAGTGTAATGTTGGCCTCATAGAATGAGTTAGGAAGCATTCTATCTTTTTCGATTTTTTCTAATAGTTTGAGAAGGACAGGTATTAAATCATTTTTGAATGTTTGTTAGAAGTCTTCAGAGAAACTATCTGGTCCTGGACTTTTGTTTTGTGGGAGGTTTTTGACTACTATTTTAATCGCTTTACTTGTGACTGGTGTATTTATATTCTCTATTTCTTCTTGATCCAGTTTTGGGAGCATGCATGAGTCTAAGAACTTATCCATTTCTTCTAGTTTACCCAATTTGTTGGTATCTAGTTTTTCATTGTATTCTCTTATAATCCTTTATCTTTCTGTGCTTCCTGTTTTAATTTTTCCTCCTTCATTTTTAATTCTGTTTATTTGAGCCCTCTCTTTTTTTCTTAGTGAGTCTGGTCAAGGGTTTGTGAATTTTGTTTATCTTCTCAAGGAACCAGTTACTAGTTTCATTGATCCTTTTCACTGTTTTTTTTTTTTTTTTTTTTGGTCTGTATTTCATTTTTTTATGCTCTAATTTTTATTATTTCCCTCCTTTGGCTGAATTTACTCTTTCTTTTCTCTTCTCCTAGTTCTGTTAGGTGTAGTTTAATATTACTTATTTGAGACTTTCCTTCTTTGTTGAGGTGGGCATGGATAGCTATAAATTAGTCTCTTAGTTCTGCTTTTGCTGCATTCCATAAGAGTTGGTATGTTGTGTCTTCAATTTCATCTGTCTCTAGGTTTTAAAAGTTTCTCCTCTCATTTCTTAATTAATCCAATGGCTGAACAGTTGCATGAAGTTGTCTCGACAAATTATTGACTTTCCCAATTTTTTCTTTGTAGTTGATTTCTAGTTTCATAGCATTGTGATTGGAAAAGATGACTGATATGATTTTAATCTTCTTAAATTTATTGAGTCTTATCTTGTTTCCCAACATAATGTCTGTCTTTGAGAATGTACCATGTGAACTTGAGAAGAATGTGTATTCTGCTGTTTTTGGATGGAATAGTCCATAAATATCTATTCCATCTGGTCTAGTATTTCATTTAAGACTACTGTTTCCTTGTTGACTTTCTGTCTGGTTAATCTATCCATTGATGTAAGTGGGGTGTTGAGGTCCCCTACTATTATTGTATTGCTGTGAATTTCTCCCTTTAAGTCTGTCAATAGTTACTTTAAATACTTTGATGCTACTGTGTTAGGTGTGTGTATATTCATAAGTTTTATGTCCTCTTGGTGGAATGTCCCTTTTATCATTATATATTGCCCTTCTTTGTCTCTTGTATTTTTATCTTTAAGTATGCTTTGTCTCATACAGACATGGGGAGACCTGCTTTTTTTTTTTGCTTGCCATTTGCTTGTTGTATTGTCTTCCATCCCTTCACTCTAAGCCAATGTTTGTCTTTTAGCTGAGATGTCTTTCCTGGAGGCAGCATATTGCTGGGTCTCATGTGTTAATCCATCCAGACACTTTGCCTTTTCGTTGGTGAATTCAGTCCATTTACACCTAGAGTGATTATAGATATATGAGTACTTAATACTGCCATTTTATCTCTTGTTTTCTGGCTGTTCTGTATTTCTATTGTTTCTCTTCTCTTGTATTTCTGGCTGCCATTTCAGTCTGGTAGTTTTCTGTGATGGTTTTCTCAGTTTCCTCTTTGTTTATGATTTGTGGCTCTGCTCTGATTTTTTGTTTAGTGGTTACCATGAGGACTGTATAAAGATCTCATAGATGAGACAGACAAATTTCTGACAGTCTCTTATCTCCGTTACCGTGAGCAGGTTCCATCCCTTTGCCTCTTCCCCTTCTGAGTTATCATCACAAATTATTGTTTGTTTTCCTCATTAATTTAAAAAATTTTTTTTGAGAGTTTGTGATTAAAGTGAGGTATTTATGGTTATTTTTGATGCTTTTCTTTCCTTTATGATTTATGTTACAATTATTTGCTAACCTGTTCTGATAGAAAGCTGTGATTTTCTGATTTTGTCTATTTTCTTGATCAAAGCTTTGTTAAGCTTCGCCTTTTTGTTACAGGTAGGAGGGCTTCCTTAATTGTTTCTTGAAAGGGAGTTCTAGTGGTGATAAACTCCTCAGCTTTTGTTTATCTGGGGAAGTTTTTATTTCCCCATCATATCTGAAGGATACTTGAAAGAGGAGCCTTGGCTGAAAGTTTCTGTCTTTAGTATTTTGAATATATCATACCATTCTTTCCTAGCCTGTAAGGTTTGTGCTGAGAAATCCATTGAAAGCCTGATAGGTGTTCCTTTGTAGATTATTTTCTTCTGCCTTGCTGTCCTTAGTATTTTTTCTTTGTTACAGTTCTATTGGATTCCTGTACTTGTAAGTACAGTTCCTTCCCCATGTTTGGGAAGTTCTCAGCTACTATTTCTTTGACAAGCTCTCTACTCCTTTCTCCTTCTCTTCTCCCACTGGAATAACTATAATCCTTGTGTTGCCTTTCACAATTGAGTCAGATATTTCCCAAACTGTTTCATCATGTTTTAAAAACCTTAGTTCTCTCTCTTCCTCCACCTAAAGCATTTCTAGATTTCTATCTTTTACGTCACCCATTTTCTCCTCCATAAGGTCAGCTGTATGTTCTATGGTTTTTAGGATTTCTTTTATGTCATAAATTGTGTTCTTCATATATAGAATTTCTGTACAGCTTTTTTTGAGGGCTTCAGTCTCTTTGTTGACGTATTCCTTCTGTCGATTAATTTTATTCCTGAGATCGCTGAACTCTTTTTCTGATTTTTCTTATAACTCTGAGTATCTTTACTACAACTATTTTGAATTCTCTCATTTAGAATTGCAAACTTGTTTGGTTTCTGGAGCCTTGTCATTTTCCTTCTGCTCTGAAGTGTTACTGTAGTTCTTCACGGTTTGATGGATTGATGCTGTACTAGCACATTTGTGGTAGTATCAGGTCACAGATTGTACCAGCCACTGCTGCGGGGAGCAAGTGCTGTCTTCTGATCCCACCCTGTCTGCTGGAAGTTGTGTGGGTAGGGCTGCACTTCATTTGTTTGTGTGGGCAGGCCACAGCCATTCAGCAGGTTGTGCTCACATGGGAAGAGCCCCTGCACTGGGTGGCCAGGTCACACACTGTAGGAGGGGCATCTGTGCTTGCTCTTGCATGGGGGGGGGACCACTATACTCAGCAGGGGACTGGCTGTGCTGCAGCACGAGGTGGAAGGGGCACCTATGTGAGCACTGAGCCACCACTCAGTGGGTCTCATGGGCTGCTGTGAACTGTGGGCAGAGCACATTCTAGAATTTCCTGTGAAGCAAAATTATCCTTTAAAAATAAAAGAGAAATAAGGACAAAAATTGAGGAAATTTGTCATGAAAATACCTACTGTGAATGCACTGTTCAAAAGTTTATCAGAAAGAATGTAAATGATAAAGGTACAGGATTAGAAAAGAAAAAAATGAAGGTGGAATATCTTTTGTATTTCTTATAATTAACATAACAGGTGACACTTTCTTTAAAATACTATTCACAACAATGTATTTGGTAACGAGAAGTTTATGGACAAGAGAAATAAATGGCATTAGTGTGACAAGGGACAGGGGAAATTGGGAATACTGTGTTAAGAGGTACTTGCACACAGTGAAGTGGTATACTGCTATTTGGCAGAGAAGGTGGGTTAGTTGTAAATGTACACAGCAAACTCAAGGGCGACCACTAAAAAATGTTTTTCTAGAGAATGTGTAACTGATACACTAAAAGAGGAGACAAACAAGAATCAAAATAATTGCTAAATTTCAGCAAGAGAATGCAGGAAAAAGGTGGAAGATAAAAAGAAAAAAAAACAAAGGTAAAAATGGAAAACAGTAAACGCTTTGGAAAATATTAATTCAACAATATCAATAACCACTTTAATCATCAGTGGTCTCACTACAACTGAAAGACACAGTAATACCATATTTCAAGAAACAATTATACGTTGTCCAAAAGAAACCCACTTTAAGTATTAAGACACATATAGATGAAGGGTAAAGGGATAGAAAAAATAGACCATGTGAACACTAATCAAAAGAAAGCTGCCATAGGTATATGAGTTATAGACAGTGCAGATTCCAAACCAAGGGAAATTCAGATACAGACAGGGGCAGTAGATACTGATAAAGAGGTCTACTCTCCAAGAAGGCACAGCAGTCCTTTATCGGTACCTGCATAACAAGAGAGGAAGAAAATACATGAGGCAAGAACTGAAAGAATACAAGGAGAAACAGATGAATTTAGTGTTATAGCTGTAGAATTGAACACTTTTTACCATAAATTATAAATTTCAGTAGTCAGGAAAACAGCAAGAACACAGGTGAACTGAACACTACTGTGAAACAACTGGATTTCACTGTAATCTATGGAATATTTCACACAAGAAGAGCAGAATATACATTCTTCTCAATTCATACGGAACATTCACTGAGACAACCCACATTCTGCACCATAAAGCACTCTTTAACAAATTTGAAAAAACAGAATTCGTACTGAATTTGTTCTAAAATTAAATACGCATTCGTCCAGAAGTCAATAACAGCAAGATAGTTAGAAAATGTTCAAATACATGGAGACTCAATATCACATAGATAGGATCAATGAAGAAGTCTCAAGAGAAATAAAAAACTATTTTGAACTAAATAAAGTAAAATAAAGTAAATAAAGTAAAAACATGACATAAGAAAGGTTCTTGGATGCTGCAAAAACAGTACCTAGAGGGAAATTTATGCCATTGAACAAATATACTGGAAAAACCAAAGATCTATAATCAATAATGTAAGCATCTACCTGAGGAAACAATAAAAAGAAAAGCAAATTAAACCCAATATAAGCACAATAAGAGAAATAATAGGGGCTGGCCTGGTGGCACAGCAGTTAAGTGTACACTTTCTGCTTTGGTGGCCCAGGGTTCGCCAGTTCAGATCCCAGGTGCAGACATGGCACTGCTTGGCAAGCCATGCTGTGGCAGGCATCCCACATACAAAGTAGAGGAAGATGGGGCACGGATGTTAGCTTGGGGCCAGTCTTCCTCAGCAAAAAGAGGAGGATTGGCAGCAGATGTTACCTCAGGGTTAATCTTCCTCAAAAAAAAGAAAGAAAGAAAGAAAAAAGAAATAATAAAAATTAGAAAAGAAATCAATGTCTGTGGGAAATCAATGGAGAAAATTAAAACAAAAAATCTGGTTCTGTGACAAACCAATAAAATTGATAAACATCTATCAAGATAACAAAGAAAAGATGGAAGACAAACATTACTAATATCAAAAAGGAAAGAAAGGGGAAATAAAAATAAAGAGATTTGATAAAATATAGTATCTATTTATGATAAGAAACTAGTACTAGATAGGAACTTCTACTCCTTGATAAAGAACATCTTCATAAAACCTGTAGCTAAATATATAACATTTATTCCATATGACATGATTGTCTCTGTGAAACCTCTGAAAGAATTCATAGCAACAGAAAGAACTCCTGGAATTAATTACAGAATATAGCAAGGTTGAAAGATATGTGAGTCAATGCTTTCCTTATAGTTGCACACAAGTATTGACAAGGAAGGAAAGGCAATTCAAATGAAAAAGAAAGTCTTTTGAACAAGTAGTGGTAGAAATAATGGATATCCACATGCAAAAACACACAAATACATAATGAATGTAGACCTTACACCTTCTACAAAAATTAAGTCAAACCACATCACAGATTTAAATGTAAAATGCAAAAGGAATGAACTCCTAGAAGAAAACATAGCAGAAAATCTAGATGAGCTTGGATTTTGAGATGAAGTTTTAGATACAAAACCAAAAAGCAAGGTAAACAAAAGAAAAAAAGCAAAAATTTTACTTCATTAAAATGAAAAACTCCTGCTCAGAGAAACACAGTGTTAAGAGAATCAGAACACAATTCACAGAGTAAGAGAAAATCTTTGTAAGACACTTATCGGATGAATGATGTATCTGAAATATCCAAAGAACTCTTGAAACACAACAGTCAGAAGATAATAAAAATCCAATTAAAAAATGGCAAAAGATCCAAATAGACACCTCACCAAAGAAGATACACAGATGTGAAATAAGCGATATAAAACACGCTCCACATCAAATGTTATTGGGAAATTGCATATAAAACAATAATGAGGTATCACTAAACACTTATTAAATGGTTAGACCTCAAAATACTCAGAACACCAAATGTTGGTGAAGATGCAAAGCTACAGGTAAGCCTCATTCATTCGTGGTGGAAATGGAATATGAAATGCCTGCAATGGAAGACAGAAATTTTCTTTCAACACAAAACACACTATTGTTACATAAAGTAAGATCCAGCAATCACATTCCTTGGTATTTTTCCAAATGAATTGAAACCTATGTTCACAAAAACCCTACACACGAATGTTTATAGGTACTGTATTCATAACTGGCAAGAATTAGAGTTTTGCACAAGCTGTCCAAGAGTCGAATAGACTAAAACAATCAGTGGTGTATCCATACGAAGAAATATGTTCAGCGGTAAAAAGAAATGAGGTATCAAGCCATGAAAACACATGGAGGAAACTTAAAAGAATATTGCTAAGGGAAAGAAGCCAATGTGACAAAGCTATGCAGTGTATGATTTCAAGTAGATGACATTCTGGAAAAGACAAAAGCATGAGCCAGTAGAAAGATCTTTGGTTGTGAAGGATTTGGGGCTTGGGGGAAGGATGAGTCAATAGGTGGAGCACAGAGGAGTTTTAGGGAAGTGAAACTACACTCTATGACACAGAAATGATGGACACATGTCATTAGACACTTGGCAAAATCCATACATTGTGTAACACAAAGAGTCAATGCTAATGTGCACTGTGCAGTGTAATGCATCAATGTGGGTTTGCAAATTGTAACAAATGGGCCACAGGAATACAAAATGTGAAAAACAGTGCAAACTGTGTGGATGCAGAGAGAAGGGTTATGTGGAAACTATGTAAATTCTGATCAATTTTTCCGTAACTCTAAAACTACTCTTAAAAAACCTGAATTCTTTCAAAAAAAGATGAAGACAAACTCATTATAATTCACCCCTGATGACTGAAACAAGACATCATTCATTCGATTTCAATAAGCCTTACGGTGCTCTATGAGCCAGAGATCCCCAAAGGAGGTGAAACTTTCACCAAATGCCTTGTTGGGGAGCACGACACTGTATACTCTGGGAAATGTCATGGATACTTCAGTAGTGTCATATCGCCAAGGTGGATAAAGAGTGTCCTGGTGAGTCCTGTACTGCAGACATAGCCATGTACAGACAAGGATTACCTTAACTTCTGTTTTGAGTATCTCTGATTAAAGAGATTCCCAGAGCTCTTTTACCACAAAGGGGTGTCTCTTAGACAAGTGTCCAAGAGTTTGTGAACATATGCAGATGAAGCCAATTTTGAGACAGTAGTAACATGACCGCCTCAAGTTTGCTTAGCTCTGGTGATCCCTGTGTTGGGTTCCTCCTCAGGGACACCCCAATCAGGGATGAAGAGCAGCAACTCTCCACTGAGCTACATCATGTACAAATGGGTATTGTTTGTAAAGTCTATGCACTCTCCAGGGCTGTGCATTCAGCTAGGCCCAAGGAACTACACAGGGAACCAAGGTGTCTGGGAGAGGGGTGACCTCCTTCATCACAATGGCTTCTTTCAATGAACTGAAGACAGGCCATGCCCCGCCTGCAGGTGACATAAGCTAGTAGGTGTCAGTAGCTGGGCTGAGCCAGCAGGGTGCTGTTTCCAGGGCCAAAGACATAAGAGGCACCTCGGTAGAGGGTCACATGCTCAGTGCTTGTGAGAGCCTCTATTTGCAAGAGATCTCAGGGGCCGGCCCCGTGGCTGAGTGGTTAAGTTCATGTGCCCCGCTACGGCGGCCCAGGGTTTCACTGGTTCGGATCCTGGGTGCGGACATGGCACCACACGTCAGGCCACGTTGAGGCGGCATCCCACATGCCACAACTAGAAGGACCAACAACTAAAATATATACAACTATGTGCCGTGGGGCTTTGGGGAGAAGAAGGAAAAATAAAATATTTTTTTTAAAAAAGAGATCTCAGTACCTGATGACAGTAGCAGCTCTAACGGCATATAGTGTGGGACGTGGGGCAGCTTCTTGCTTCAGAAGCCTATGGACAACTTAAGGTCCTCCTCCAGTGAGCCTCACATCACTGCCATCTGGGTCAGAGGACTGCCCCATGACAAGTGGTTGCTTTGTAGAGTTTAAGGAATTCAGGCTTTGGTCGCGTATGAACTAATCCCTTTGCTGTGACAAACTCACACTATGGATGTTGTCCACTATAAGCCAGAGGGTCAGGATCTTTGTTGCAACAGATGCAGGAGTGGCAACAGCAGCAGCGTTATTTAGCAATCCCGGTGAGCCACTGTAACCTCACCACCTACTGGCTGCATTTCCCTCTCTTCTCTCTCTCTCTCTGAAATAACTGCTCTTTAAGGAGTGACCATCTGATGGGCTCACCTCATTCACATAGTCATCCTCATAACCCGAGACCTCTCCCAATGTCAAGGCAACCACAGCCTCAGGCTTGCCTTCACTCTAAACACACAGATAGATTTCACTCAAGACACTGACCCGGGACCACATTAAGGAGGGCTCCATTCTCATAATCCTGCTTCCAAAGGATAAACAATTATCAAACGTACCAACTATGAGGCCTTTGAACCCAGGCTTGGTGGGGTCAACAGTGCAGCACAGCGCCCAGGAGGAGCTGCCCAGCAAGCAGCAGCCCACAGTGCAGGAGCCTCCAGGCTTTCTCATCAGCCTGTCCAGGTCGGAAGGCCCAGGGGAAAAGGGAGGGTGAGGCTTAAGTTTTCAGAAGTCAAACAGCAAATATGTGCACCCTGGCCACTCATTACAAGAACAAGTATGGGTAAGAAAAATAAAATTTCACACTGGCTTGTTTTTACATAAAGAAACACTAAACGGATGATGAGCAGTAACCAAAACTGGTCACTTGAAGGTGGCTGGAGTCAGAGCAGAGGACCTGAATAAAATATGAGGGCAAGGAATCTTCTGAAGTTAGTTTCCTTTCAAGAATATTTGTAACTTTCACATGTGTTATTTACTTAAAATAAGGAGAGAAATTTATATACATCTTATTTTTCTATGCTTGATCATTATTTTTAATCATCTTTAGCTTTTAAAAGTTAACTTAATTTAAACATTTCTACATAGGAAACCACTCCAAGATTTAATCCTTTAAACACTAATGGATATAAAACTGTAAACCATAAAAAGGTTACAATCCCTATCTAACAAAAGGACAAAAGGCAGTATTGTTTGTCCCTTAACTATATTTACACCGGGGATATTTTCAGGAAGAAGTAGCATATTATAATACATTAGGGGTTTGCAATTAAGCCCTGAAATAAACTCGGAATTCCAAAGATTTACACAAGCTTTGACCTGTTTCTTCCTATCAAATGAAGATAGAAATTCAAGTGCTTTCTCCTCACATCCATAAAAGTAAGAATTCATTTACCTTAGGAATAGTATAGTCTTTTAAATGTCAAAGTTCTCTAAGGACAGGGACACTCAAAAACTGACCTACACGTGGAAAAAGCACCTGACAACTTAAATACACTCATCTCACATCTTTAGTTTCTAACACCTAAATGCAACAAAAATTCTATTCGGTTCTGCTATTTTCTTGCTTTATTCACATCATCTCTCTCAATCAACCTACATCGTAAAACCTCAAGTGTGAACGGAGACTAGAATCAGAGGACTGCAATCTTCAACTGATAAAGGAATCCAAGGACACAAACAGGAACATTCAAATCAACCCATAGAAGCAGCCTGCTTGTCTACAGTTCAGGGGGAAAACCCACGTTCAGAAAGTGATCGTATTCCCAAATAGAGGGTCTAAACACTCCCAGTTGAGATGTAACCCCTAGAGTGGCCTTGTGCCTCACGAAGGAGGGAGGGGACCCCTGGGCAGCCATGGGAATGCACTCTGGGAGCCCCACACACACTCCCTCTCCTGTGAGCATGGAGGCACTGCCTCCCCCAGGCTCCCATCCTCACAAGTGAGGAAACTCTCAGCTGGATTCAGTTTAAGCTTCTGACCCACATGAACTCCAAATTCAGGAACGCTTTGTCCACAGGACAGAAACTTTGATCTTCACAGACTTTCTCAATGTGCACAAATTGCTCTTGGTGTACCTACAGCGTAGACGCAAAACTCACACATGACATCTAAAAATGTCCAGGCCTAAGGAACCACAACCACAGCCTCAGAAAGGGCATCACTCCCCACCCCATGAGCAGGTGCACTCCCAGCTTTCCAGGGCTCTGCAGCTCCTCTCAGGACAAAGGCTCCTTCCATGGGGGTGTGAGCAGTAGGACACCTGCAGGGGAGGCTCCCCAGGAAGGACAACTGGGCCTTCAAGGCCTTCCCTTTGCAGGCCCAAGGGGGCCTTAGCTTGGGTCTCTGACTTCAGGCCTCTGCCACCCACTGGAGATGCTTTGGAACATAATTATTCTAAATGACACAAATCCACGATATCCAATAATCCAAGAAAATCATTTAAACCCAGTGTTTCCGTGGAAAATAGGGAAGAAAATTATAAGGCACTTTTACTAGTTCAACTACAAAACCCCAAATTTCTATTCCTTTCAGAAAAAAATTGTCAGCTAATTTTTATATCCATGGCAAGAAATCACACTCGAACACGTGTGGTCTGCACGTCTAATCATTAGAATTTCATTTAATAACATCCAAAAGTAAAGGACAGGCCTCAGAAACTTACTACACACATTAAAGGGAACAGAGAGTGAAACAAGTATTCTTAACAAACTGCAGGTAATACAGGAATATTTTATTTTTTCTGAAATTCACCTCTTCGTTGTCTGTTTTCAACTATTCTATATGGTCTTCCAAGCTCCACTGACAAATATATTTACCCTTAATGAAAAAGTGAGACTTAAGTAAGTGAATAAACCTTTCAGGTCACAAACCTGGAGAAGGGCAACACTGACCGAGCAGCTCACCCAGGAAAGTTTCTCTAGAAGAACCTTCACCCAAAGGACTTCCCATAGGATGTCTGTTCCTAGAATGATCCCTGGGGGAGACGCACAAGAGTTTCATGCAATGTAATTCCAAGTGTTTACTCTCTGCTTTCCACTCATGTAAAATATCCACAGACAAATATAATCTTTAAAAAAGAGCCATCCATTCCTCTGGGGAATAATGATAAATAGTTAAAATATTGCGTCTGAAATGCCCCATGGGGGATGAACAGTCGATATGAGTTGCTGTGAATCAGAGTTGGCGTTGGGAACGCAAAGAGGGATCTGAAAACTTAGAGACTTATTGGCAGACCTGGGCTGGGGGAACAGGGTTGTGTATTTCAGACCATGCTCTTCAAACTGTTGGAAAAACCAGGAAAAAACAGATGCCCCCTGGGAAGAAAAAAGGCACCGAGAAACATACACACAGCTCCTCCCGCCCACGAACTATGGACACTGAGTCACGACTGTCCCTGATGACCCTCCCAGTGGTCACCGCACAATCTGGGCAGACACGGGGCTGCGGGCGCAGAGCTGCCCAGAGAGGTTCTTAGGCCGAAGTTGCCGCGCACATTGACATGCATGACGCCCGGGATCCTGGCTACTGGCCCAGCGCCTACACTGTGGGCCAGAGAGGACTGAGGTTTAAATGGGGCTATGGGTGGACTCAGGAGGTGATCATGGGGAGGACAGGTTCCCCCCGCCACGGACATTTCTGACCAGCCCCACCTCCTGCTCCTCTCCTCATCCTGGGGCCGCACACGCACCATTTGTAGGTCTCCTGGGTCCCCTTGGGTCCTTCCTATAACATCCACGGCCAGCACGCATCACAGTGCAAGAGAGGCTGCAGCACAGCCACCAGGTAACGTTAAGGGCAGGGTACAGTGCATCAAGAGCAGGCCAGGAGCAATCCATCACTTTGACGTGGCGCATTGCCTCACCCACTTGACCTAGCGCCTCCCGATCGGACACTAGCAGTAGGCCCCACCCCTCACGCCTGACTGACAGTGGGCGGTAGGCTGCTGGCTCAGCAGAACCCGCCCAGGCTGGAAGACCGGAACCTGCGTCACCTGGCGTATTTGCATTTAAACAGAACTTTTCTGTACCTGGAACTGCCTCTATTGTTTTCACCGACTCTTTGTGAACACGTGGGCACCAGTCTGCAAAGGGAATTCCCAATTAACCTTCCAAATGGAGCAAGTAAGTACAGACCATGTGGGTGGCCCAGGCCAGAACACACCGAAACAGGGGCTTCAGTCCTCTAGGGGTCAAGGGCTTGGCAGAAGGCTCTGAGGTCAATCACGGAAATGTGACCCTTGTTTAGAAATGCAGACACTTAAATGTTTGAGTCAGGCTCCATTTTAACCTTTGACTCTTACTAGGGATGAGCCTTCTACCCATCCTTTCCCCACCCCCACTCATGTGGTACTCAAGATAAAAAATTCCCAGAGCTCTTGGCTCTGGTGGGAAGTTTGCATCCCACACCCCTAGCCTGGGCACAAGGACTCTTCTCAGTCTAATCACAGGATGGGATGTGTTATATATAATTCTGTATGTTTAAAGATTACAACGTGATGATTTAGTATACACATACAATTTGTATACTTGAAATTCGCTAAGTCGGTGGATTGAGATTTCTCACCCCACACACACACACAAAGTATCGAAGTACCTAGGAGTGGAATTGATGGGTCATATGGTAATTTAAGGTTTTATATTTGAGGGACTCCCATTTTTCCACAGTAACTACAACATTTTATATTCTCACCACCCATGTATGAGTTTAAATTTCTAAATATATCAGCAACAGAACTTATTGTCTCACTTTTTGATTCTAGCCATCCTAGTGGTTGGGAAGTGGTATCTCACAGTGGTTTTGATGTGCATTTCCTTGATGACTAATGATGTCCGACATCTTTTCATATGCTCTTGACCCTTTGTCTATCTTGCTTGCAATATAGTGTATTCACACTCTTGCCATGTTTAAATTGAGTTAACTTTTCATAATTAAGTTTTAAGACTTCTTTAGATTTATTTGATAAAAAGTCCTTAACAGATATATGATTTGCAAAAATTTTTCATTCTGTCAGTTGTTTTCACTCGTCTTAAGAATTTTACTTTTAATTGTGGTACTATACACACGCCATAAAATATACATTTTCACCATTATGTAAGTGTATAGTTCAGTTATAGCACATGTCAGAATTTGCTTTTTTAAAACTGCATAATAAGCCCTTGTATGTATATGCCAGATTTTTTTTTGATCCATTCATCTGATGAGCACTTGTGTTTCTTCACCTTTTGGCTATCACGAATAATGCTAATGTAAACACGAGTGGATATGCATCTGTTTGTGTCCCTGCTTTCAATTCTACTTCAATTCCCAGAAGTAGAATTGCTAGTTCAGATGCTAACTCAGTTTACAATTTTTGGCAGAATCATCATGTTGTATTTCATATTGTCAACAAAATATTATATTCCTAGCAATAGTGCACACAGGTTCCAAAGGCTTTTTTCACTCTTGATGGTGTCCTTTGAAGTACAAAAGTCACTAATACTATGAAATCAAAATTACCTTTTTTCCCCCATTTTTGCTCTTGCTGCCTTATCTAATAATTCTTTGCCAAATCCAAGGTCTGGATTTTTTTCCTATGTTTTATCTAAGTGTGTTATAGTTTACTCTTATGTTTAGGTATTTACTCTTCCTGGTAAATTACTGTATATGGTGAAGGGTAAGGACAAAACCTCTTCCTTTTGCATATGGCTATCCCGTTTGCCCCCCACCAATGTATGGAAAGAATATTCTTGCCCCATACTTGGCAGTTTTTTTAAAACATCAGGTGACCACAGATATATGGGTTTATTTCTCAAATCTCAATCTATTCCACAGATCTGTATGTCTATCTTTGTGTCAGTACCACAGACTCTTGATTACCATTGCATATTGCATATTTTGAACATAGGAAATGTTAATCCTACCACTTTCTTATTCTTTTTCAAGATTGTATTCGCTATTCTGGTTCCCTTACAGTTCCACATAACTTTATGAAAGAGCCTGCCAGTTTCTATAAAGGAGTAAGCTGGGATCATGACAGGTATGTGCCGAATCTCAGATCATTTGGGGACTAGTGCCACTTTAAGAATAAGTCTTCAGATTCATAAAATTGGTATGTTTTCCAATTTATACATTTTTTGTTTCTTTTGACAATATTTTGCAGATTTCTGAGTATTCATTTTCTACTTCTGCTAAATTTATTCCTAAGTATTTTATTCCTTTTGATTTTATTGTCAATGCATTTCTTAATTTCATTCTCAGGTTGTCCATTGTATGTGTATGAAAATAGAATTGATTTTTATGTTTTGATCATAATTACCAGTTCTACTAGTATTTTTTAGTGGATTCCTTAGAGTTTTCTAAAATGAAGTTATCTCAGCTGGAAGGAGCGATACTTTTACATCCTTCTAACCAATCTTTATGCATTTTATTCCTCTTACATAACGGCTCTGGCTAAAATCTCCAGTAGATTCTAGAAGTGGCCAACTTCTTTGGATCTTTAGGGAAAAGCATCCAGTCCTTTACAATTAAATGTAATATTAGCTGTGGCTTTTCCATAGATGTTAATTATGACATTAAGAAATTTCCTTCTGTTCCTGGTAATCTGAGCGCTTTAATCATGAAAGGGTACGGGATTTTCTCAGTCATTTTCCCTGAGTCTGTTGAAATGATCTCCCATTTTCCTTTTTATTCCATTGACATTCTTTATTACATAAATGGATTTTGGGATGTTACCTCAACCTTTCATCCCTGGAATAAATCCCACTTTGTCATAGTGTATAATTCTTTTATATACTGCTGGATTGTGTTTGCCGGTATTTGTTTTACTGGACTCACAAAATGAGTGCCAAGTTTTCTCTCCGTTCTAAATTTTTAAATGAATGTGTGAATAATTGCTATTAAGGAATCTTTGAATGTTTCAGAGAATTCTGTGTTGAAGCTATCTGGGCCTAACTTTACTTTGTGGGTGGTTGTTTACTAATTCAATCCCTTCCCTTCTTATATTCAGATTTTCCACTGATTCTTGATTTATGTTCAGTAGTTTGTGTTTTTTAAGGAATTTGTCCATTTCACCTCAGTTATCAAATTTGTTGCCATACAGTTGTTCACTGAATTCTCTTATTAGGATTCCCTCTTTCTTTCTGATTCTATGAATTTGAATATTCTCCCTTTTGCTGTAGATCAGTCTAGCTAAAGATTTGTCAGTTTTGTTAATCTCTCCATTGAACCCACTTTTGGTTTCACTGATCTTTACTGTGGCTTCTCTAGTCCTCATTTCATTAATTTCTGCTCTAAATTTATTATTTCCTTTTCTCCTTGCTTTGGGTTTCAGATCTCATCATTTCAAATCTGTTAAAGTAAAAGGATAGGTTCTTGATTTGAGATGTCTCTATTTTGTTAGTATAGGTATTCATGGCTATAAATTTCTTTGTACTGTTGTAGCTGCAGGCCATAAAATTTCACCCTTCAATTATGATATAATCTTCCTCATTATCTGTAGTAATGTTTTTTGTTTTAAAGTCTACTTTGCTAGTTAATTGTATCATCTCTCCAGCTTTCCTGTGGGGAATATTTCCAGATGTATATTTTCCCATGCTTTTACTTTCAATCTGTTTGTGTCTCTGAATCTACAGTGTGCTCCCTGTATATAGCATATATTTGGGTCATGGTTTCTTTTTTTAATCTTAGGGAACAATCTATTCCTCCTGTTTGGATATTGTAATCCATTCACATTCAGCATTACTGACATAGTTGCAATTACACCTGCCATTTTACTTTTTTTATACAATTCTCATGATCTTTTTACTTTCTCCGCTCCTTCTTTTTGGGCTTCCACTACATTAACTGACTATCTTCTAATGTAGCATTTTAATTTTTAAATGACTACTACACTACATTTTTGAAGTTATTGTTTGTAGGGATCGCTCTACTATTTAACATATACTCCTAATTTATAAGGAGTTGTTTCAGATTCATACTAAGTTAATTCTAGTGATAAATGGAATCTTTACTCATATATAGCTCTATTCTCTCTTGCCCATTTTGTGGCGTTATTGTCATGCAGATTAAATCTATTAATGATTTAACCAATAATATATTGTTACAGTTATTTCTTTACTATCTGTAGTCACTTCCTTAGCCCCACACAGCTTTGCTCCCACCCATGACCTTTATGCTTTTAATAATAAATTACACATATATTACATTTCTAGACAGAATAAGCAAAACAGAACATTAAATATAGTATTTTATAGAATTTCTTTGATATCATCTAAGAGAAGAAAGGAGAAAATAGGTATTTATTCTGCCTTTCATATTTACATAATTACTTACACTGGTGTTTTTGTTTCTTTATGTTGATATCAATTACCATCCTGGGTCATCTTGCTTTCAACCTGAAGAACTCCTTCAGTAATCTCCTAAGACAGTTGGCTATTAATGTACTTTCTCAGTTTTTGTTAATCTGGGGAAGTTATTATTTCATCTTTATATTTTACAAGGTAGTTTTAGCAAATACAGAATTTTTGCTTGACAGGTTTTTTTGTGCACTTTGAATATGTTATCCTTCTGCCTTCTAACCTCCCTTGTGTCTGCGGAGACATCACATACATATTACTTTTACTGGGGTTTCCTGTGCAAGTTGGGGAATTTTTTTCAATTGCTGTTTTTTCCCCAGTGTATAGTTCCTACTTTCCTGTATCTTTGCATATCTCATATTTTCATGCAAATCAGATGGTTAGGTAATATACCGTAGCAACTCTGGCTACTGATCCTCTTCCTATTGAGATTACTTATTGTTATTAGCTTATTTATTTGTTCAGTGACTGGGTGGATTATTTTAAGTCTGTGTCCTCCATGGAGTGAAAACTCTGATGTAGCTCCTAGAATCGGGTATAGTTTTGTGTATGTCTACTGTCATGAGACAGTGGTAATGGTGGGATTCTACTCCTCTTTCATGGACACACCCTATGGTTAAACAAGATTAATTGGTGGCTGATTGCTCTACTGTTTTCACCAATGTCATGGGGCATAACTTGCTCTACCAAATACTCCAGTGAAATTCCTGCTCCTGTGTAGAAATGGTTTCTGAAGTCACTGTTGGATATTTGTTCTGATCCTTGGAAGCCTCCTCCCAGCAGTCTAATTTCCTGGTTCTTTCCAGAAAGCCAGTCAGGCTACAGTGTTAGCTATATGTTCATTAAATACACAAATCTACTACTTTCCTTTCACTTCATTCTCCACTTTCTTGAGAGTGTCCTTAGAGTTGAACTTTTCATGTTTTTTTGCTGGCCAAGTTAATCCCTTTGGGAAGGAATTAAAAGCTGTGTTTTACGGCTGCCTTCTCCCTTGTGTTCAGGCAAAATTCTCTGTGCCCAGACTCTGGAGCTGTGGTGGGAACACCAGGAAGCCTCTCTCTGGGTGACAATCCCATTCTAGGGGCTGAGTGATCAGTGCAGTGGAGAGACAGCAGCCAGAGTCCTCTTGATTGTCTCATGTTACAGCCACCTCATGAGCTGGGGAAAGAGTGGTCAGTGCCCAGCATTCTCAGCACAGCAGGAGCACAGCAGAGCCTTTGTACCATGAGGAGGGGCTGGTGCAAGAAGGGTGTCCCCACTTTTCACATGAACCGACAATTGGCCAAAATTCAGCAATAGGTAGCTGAGGGCAGGAGAGGTAATGCTGAAGTCCTGCTCATCAGTAAAAAGCCCCCCTTCTGGAAGCTTAGGGAGAAGGAAACTTGCCTTCTGCTTCTCGGTTAAGCGCTCTGGAGAGGAGTGATCACTTGCTGAGCTGGGATCAGAGAGGAGGTGGACACAATTCAAATGCCACCAGTCTCCCCTTTCTCACAGAATTTCCACCGATTTTCGTGAATAGATGTTCCTCATTTGCTGTTTGCCTTTAGGACAATTTCCAGAAGCTTCAAATGGTTGTTTTAAAAGAATTCCCACCAGTTTCACTGGGGAGTGGGTCAGCGGAGCTCCTCATATTGTTTTATACCCCCTAGCGCATTGAATACAATGCCCACGTCAGCAAACCCTCTCCAGACTGATAGACAATGGCACTACAGGCTGTAATATCATTTCTCATTTTATAGAGAAACAGAATTGACAAAATTAACTTTGAATGGTTTTAAAAATGTATTGCCTGCTTCAAAAAATTATTGTTTAGAGTATTAACAAACACAAGTGTGGCTTCCCATTAAAAATACCTTAGTCATTTGATTAGAAACTATTGTTAAAAAGAAAACCACAGGCCCAAAATGGAGTCACTTTTGCTAGTCCCACATCACCAAACTGGGGCTCAATACCTAACCTAACTGCAGCTTCAAACTTCCCCAGGAAAGTAGTCTTACATGGTCATTCTGTGATTTTCTGATCAGCACCAATGACGTAATCTGCCACAGGGGCTCCCTCCATCCCCCAAAGGAAGATGAGGTGGTCCACATAATAAGACATTTTTGTTCCCAAGGGTGATAACCTTGTCTGAAATAATCCTTTTTGCCTGTTTATGACTTCCCCTCCTGCCTTTAAAATCCTTTCCCTGTCTGTAGCCCTTTAGAACTCCTCTCTACTTGCTAGATGGGATGCTGCCCGATTCTTGAGCAGCTCAATAAAGCCAATTAGATCTTTAAAGTTTACTCAGTTGAATTTTTGTTATTTAACAGGTTTGATGGCAGTAACAGGATTCAAAGCAAACTTTGGAAAGCATTTGGGACAACGATGAACACAGGAGTGGGACCCATAAACCTCTTTTGAGTTCTCTTTCTCACCACTTCCAAAGGCTGTGGATAAATTCTTTCTGGGTTCTGAGGTCCACATTCTCACTTAAAGCCCCCAATCTAATTGGCTTTCCAGTCAGTTCCCCATTTTTCTGGATACACCAGTGCCACATTGGGAACTGCTGGTAGCTCAGACCACAATTCCCCATTTGATTGGAAGCCCCAGCTCTTGATTCTGTCCCCAGATACCATGCTGGGTACTGCCTGTGGCAGCTGCAGTTTCCCATCTACTATTTGGCATCAGTCTGCAGTCCCTATTTGTTGAGGTCTGCTGGTTCAATTCCCCACTCCCAGGTTCCACCTTGGGAATTGATGCTGTGCATAGGGCCTTTCCATGGTCAGTCTGCAGTAACATCTTTTGGTTATTGCTGGTATGTTAAGGTGCACATGTTTATTTTTCTTGTTTTATGTAAATAAAGGCTATTGCTAAAAAGGATCTGAGAGATCAAAAAGTTGCAAAAATTGGTAGGTAGAGGTGGGGCAATTAAAACCTGTTAGACTGCTCACCACCTAAATAAAAGGCTCCCATGTTAGGATAAGTTGGTCATGGATTGGGTCAGAATGACTCTAGGTCACCCAACAACCTCAAGAAAATTTCCATGCAATGAGGTCCACTGTGAAATCACACAATCTCCAACCCAGCGGACCATCCCATTGAGTATAAGTTTGTCTCTGAGAAGCCTGAAAGTTTAGCTAAAAGAAACAGAGTCCTTAAAAATCTAAAGAGCTAAGTGTGCCACCTTCAGGCACACATGCTTATTTTATATCTAAGAACTATGGTGCCAGAAGCTATAAACCTGTACAAAAATGGCAAAATCGTACTAAGATTTTTTTTTGTATCCTGAGAGCTTGGCTTGGTAACTATCAAGTTGTGACCCCCAAAACAAGGTTGGGTAGAAGCGTGAGCTGCCCCCCATTTGCAGCTAGATCAGGCTGGACAGAAATGTGAATGATGCTGCATTTGCAGCTACGAGTCCTGCCAAACTGCTATCCGTCTCAGGGAAATATCAATAGCTATTATGAGGAATGTCCCATTCAGTAAGATCATCTAAGAAAGGCACTTAAAAACACATATGCAACATTCCATAAATAGCTTCACTAAAACTTTCACTGCAAAAAGCTAATGAAAAATTAAAGATATAAGATATACCGAAAATAAGACTACATGACCATAAGCAAAAGTTCACCAAGTTAATGGCCTTACAGACTCCCCATATCTACCTTCAAAGGTGGGCCACCATATATGCTCCTCTCAAAGTTAACTGGAATCTGAGGGATTTTTTGGTAAACTACTACATTGTTTCTTTAAAGAGTCAAGAGAAACTACAATTAAAATTACTGAAAAACCTTGCCAAATTCTGCTAAATACCAGAGCTGCATGCTCTATTTTAAACACCTCTTGGAGCCTGCAGATGGGATCCTGGGAGAACTGGCAAAAACCTGCTTCTCCTAGATCACTGTCTGTAGCCAAGTTGAGAGGGAAATAAAATTCCACGTTGTCCCTTCCTTTCCAAATCCAAACTAATTGGTTACTGACCCTTTCTTTCCCGAGGACGGCTACTGCCTTCTGGCTTCTGTCCTTAGAACCTGGTTTGGCGTTCTGCCTGCCTCATTCATGCAAGTTGTCACTTACTTCTTTTGGCTATCTTTAAGAGGGACTCTAGAACTTGTGAAGACAGTATCTTTTGCACCCTCCTTGGGGATGACTCTTCAGTCCAAGAGGTTGTTCGATATTGCCAGAAGGATTCACTGCTTGTCCTGGCCTGTCCTGGCTGAAACCTGACAAGATGTTCCAAGGAGTTAACAACTTTATAACCAGAAATTTGGCCAAATTGCATTTGTACTCAGAGTCTGATGGAATTTTTTTCTTTTCCTTTTTCTCTAAGCTAAATTTACCCAGAGAGAAAGGAAAACATTCCAACACAGGTGGATGGGTGTGTCAGTCCTCTAGCATCTAGGCAACAACCCAATTCTTTTTTTTTTTTTAATTTTTTCCTTTTTCTCCCCAAAGCCCCCCAGTACATAGTTGTATATTCTTCGTTGTGGGTCCTTCTAGTTGTGGCATGTGGGACACTGCCTCAGCATGGTTTGATGAGCAGTGCCATGTCCGCGCCCAGGATTCGAACCAAGGAAACACTGGACCGCCTGCAGCGGAGCACGCAAACTTAACCACTCAGCCACGGGGCCAGCCCCCAACAACTCAATTCTTTGAGGAATTGAGAGCAACTGTCCTGGTCTCACAAATCCTTACAGAACTAGAAATACAGCTCTAGAGGAAGTTAAAAGTCCTTTACCAATCCCAAAACCTGCCCTATTCATCTCAAAAGGCTTATAAATTTTTGCTCTTAGGAAATCAAAGTCCTTCTTGGACAGATTTGCATCCCTTCCCTGTGCCTCTGAGATGTAAATGTTAAAGTATGACCTTCAGGGAGGTCATTCTTATCAGGAGAAAAACGAAATAGGGAAAGGTTGCTTGAAACTTGGGCAAATGAAAAAACCTTTTTTAGTGTCTCTCCACAGATATCAGTCAAACGCTTTAGCCATCTGAGTAGGTAAACTTAACTTATTCCATCTACCAGAAAAACAAATTAGATTCAACTTTCTAAAAACTAGTGGGTTTTAAATTATCATACCTGTCTCATGGCTAAAATTTTTAAATGAAAACTATAAAGTCTCTATTTGCATTCTTCTGAATGTGTTATAGATATGTAGGTATTTTTCCACCTGTGGATGGTATTACAAAAATTAATTTGTAAATAGTTCTATTTATTTGGCTTAAATAAACAAGCACTTAGTATTCAAAAAATTCTCAAAAATATAACAGAAACTAACACAAATGCTTTTCAGGTTGACATGATCTTGGAAAATATTCAGTATTAAAGCTAGTTGAAGTGTGTTGATTTAATTAAAATAGACGTGTTTAGAGTTATGAACATTCAATGTAATGCAGGCACACAATTCTTTATTCTACCTCGGTTTATTACTCATGAGTCCATGTTATCTGTTACAAAATTTTTCAGCAAGAAAAATTAGTTTGGAATGATGGCTGACTTTTTCTACTGTCTAATGAAGTTTTTGTGGGTAATCTAAACTTAGTTGTTAAGAACAAGGAAAATAATAGGTGTAAGTAAGATAAAAAGTTCTAAGTGTACTTCTTAAATAGTCTCCCCAAATCTTTTTGGTAACCTGTAACCTTAAAGTTCTGCTGAGTTAAGTTACATGATGAGTTACGTTAAACTGACTATCCAGATCATTTCCAAATAAAAGAAAATACTGAAACATTAATTACTGAACACGCGTTTATCCACTTTGGCTTTCTTCTACAGAGGAATTAAAGATCTTTGTATCTATTAGTAAATATGTCTTGTGTCATGCTGAAAAATGTACCAAGAGGAAACACATGTTTCTAGAAACTATAAAAAATATTTGTGGGGCTGGCCCCGTGGCCGAGTGGTTAAGTTTGCGCGTTCTGCTGCAGGCGGCCCAGTGTTTCGTTGGTTCGAATCCTGGGCGCAGACATGGCACTGCTCATCAAACCACGCTGAGGCAGCGTCCCACATGCCACAACGAGAAGGACCCACAATGAAGAATATACAACTATGTACCAGGGGGCTTTGGGGAGAAAAAGGAAAAAATAAAATCTTTAAAAAAAAAAAACATTAAAAAAAAAATATTTGTAAGTCTGCCAATCCACACAATGCTAATGTAAAGACAGTTCAAACTTGTTTCCTTCTTGGTTTTCAATAGAAATTAAAAATTTCTGAGTTAAAATTCCTACTACATGTACTTAAAACTACTAAAGATAATAAGGAAATGGAATTTTATTTGTGCTCAGAAGTGCCTAAGATTGGAATAAATTTAATTAGGCAAATGAGTTTTAACATCAAAAGTTGCTGCTGCAAAATTAGTATCTGGTTTTCTCTCTATTTAAAGGACAAAGTTTTCTTGAATGATTGGTGTGCTCTTGCTAATCAGAGATTATAAAAAGTTTGTTTCTTTCCCTTTTTTAAGTAATCTGCCTAGAGAAAAAAAAAAACAAAGATCTTGTGTTTTGCCAAAATAATCACCTATGCCCCATGTTGTCTTCATCAGGTCTTTGATTACTTGAACTCAGTACTCTCCATATTAAAAGAGCTAAATTTTCCTCACAACTATGTAAACTTAGAAATCTTTATTGTCACTTTGGTCAAACAGATAATTAAGTGTTGATTCATAATGCTCTGTGATCTTATTTAGGCAAGTATCTCAAACTTTGATATTTTGACAAAATTCTCCAAAATCCAATTCTAAATGAAGTCTTTCCAACTTTGAAATAACTGTGAGTTTTCCTAGAAATCCCCTGGAATAGATTTGTTCTCCCTCTTTATAAAAAGGGACATGTTAAACTAATTAGGCTTATTTGATAATGTGTAATTAGATGGGAAGCATTGGCAAATAAGAAGTAACACTAAGCCTCTTTATATTGTGTCTGCATAGGTAAATGTTCTAAGTGTTCCAGAAATTGTCTGAGAGTTCTGGAAATCTGATATGTCCTGCTATTATGTTATCAGTCAAAATTCCAGTTATTATCTTAAAATGTATGTTACAAAAATAACCAATTTTGCTTGTTAATTCCATTATAATAAACACTCATCGGATCTTTAAAAATGGGCATTTTTAAGTCTTTGTCATTTGCAGAGAGTTATTGTTTTACTCTGATGCTTTTACAAAAGTGTCCCAGCAAAAATGCTTCATCTTCAAGGAGATACAAGGAAAGGACTTTCTGACAAGTCTAACTTTCTAGTAACATTAAGATTGTAAAAATGAATTGCTAAGAATAAAGACTGCTCTTAAATCTCCTTGGAAGAAACTGTACCAAGATGTCATCACTACCCAGAAGACAACAAAGCTTGGGGGGCTCGAACCTTGGACGTGGCCCTCCCAGCTCAAGCAGGTTCCAGCTGTCTTCTGGTCCTGTGCATATATATCCTGGTGACCTCCGAAACAAACTGAAAAGGAAGAAAAGCAGCTGACATGGAAAAGAAAAGAAAAGACTGCTTCCTTCCAAGATGTCTGATCAAGGATTCTGACTGGCTAAATTCTTACCCTCATTTTCTTTCTTTCCTTTAGCCTGGCATTGGCCTGGAGAGATAACACCATCAGTTCTATGTTCCAGGCCATTGCTAAGAGGTGTAACCTCTGGAATCGAGACCATTTTATTTCAAGGTAGGAGAAAAATGACTTCTGGTTTTAATGGGCAAATGCAACACTCCCTCAGAGTTGATGACTCAGAGACACACAGATGTTTCTTCCACAGACACACAGAGCCCAGGCCCTCTACACTCCTTCCCAGTTTTCTTTACTCTTTAGGGCCAGTCACCATCAGGCGCTTGGTATAATTTTACATATATATCTTCTGTCTTATCTCCTAAAAATGCCAGCTTTAATGTGAACAGGATAATTGCTCTGCTTTGTTCACCAAAGCACCCTACCACAAGACCTGTCACACCAATACTTCTTGCATATCGGGGCTCACAGAGAGACAGACAGATGGACAGACACACACACACACACACACACTCATATGGAAGCTTTAAACAAACCTCATCACAGGCCCAGATCTTCACAAACTGTGTTGTTCTCACTCCCATCCCTCCTGGTAGAGGGGTGTCTCCTGGCTCCCAAACCAATCCCCAAAGAGGGGGTCTCAGCCCCTCCAGATGGGGAAGGGATTTCACCCTTCCTGACACCACACAGTACAAACAGGACATCTCTACAAAAAACACAAAATGGGAGACTGGATGGCAGTCAGGGTCCAAAATGGCTGCAGTCATGATGTTCCAGCCCCTCTCACTGCTATAAAAGCATCCAGAAACTCCCTCATCATGAACTGTCCCTTTGTCACTTTGCTTTTCTATTGTGAGCTCAGTGAGGGGACCAAAGGTGAGCCTCTCTTCGCTCAGCCCCCATGTCCCCTGCTGCAGGCTCCTTGGGAAACATCAGCTCTGCTGTGGACTCACATTCCCACAGACCTCACTCCGTCCTCCCACGGTGGCGCCACCATCTTCACTGAACACTTTCTCCTGAGAATCAGCATCTAATTTGAGATTTTAATTTATAGATGTGAGTAAGTGACAACATGGACAGGCCAATGTCATTTAAAGATTATTATTACTTACATTTACCAAGACAAGGGGGCACGCCATGCCAGGCAGGGTCCCAGGGGCTGCATCAGGTTTGCTCAGGAGGCAGAATCAGGAGGGGGACACAAACCTAGGCCACAGCCTTCATTTGGGTCCCACAGGAAATGTGAGTCAGGGCAGAGTGAGCAGCTCAGGACTGGCTGCTTTGAACAATCCCAGCAGCCTCTGGGGCCTAGGGACAGTCCTGTCATCTGGTTCCTGGCCCTGCGTGGGTTTAGGGCAGGGAATACTGTCTGGTGTGTGAGAGGCAGACAGGAGGTCTGTAGGGACAGGGCACTGGATCAGGCAGCATGCACATGAGAGGCCTGCTCCAGTCAAGCTGTCCACCGCCAACGTGGAATGAGATGCCCCTAGAGGGGCAGGGTCTCCCTATGTCTGAGAGGCCCCCAAGATATCAAAACATCTTAAGTGACAGAAAATAAAACACATGATTAATACAATCAGAAAGAAGACGAGGATTTGTCTGCTCACGTCAGTTCAATTCAACATGGCGACGGAGGTGCTACCAGGGCAGTCAGGCACCAAATGACATAACAGTATTCCAGGTTTTAAGGACATACACACACAGCCCCCCACACAGACAGACAAAATCCATAGGCTTTCTCACTGGACACACATGTGCACACACCCACACACTGACACTTGAAGTCACAGACCCTCAGAGATAATGGCCCAGAGACACACAGCCCAGGCCCTGAAGAGGGAGAGTCAGGGCCCACGATGGCTGCAGTGATCACCGAGTCCCAGCCCCTCACACTGCTATGATCACTTCCAGAAACACGCCCCTCACCACGTGCTCCTTCCTCATTTTGCTTTCCCAGTGGAAGCTCAGTGCGGACAACAAAGGTCTGTGTCCTCACCCAGCCACCGTGTCCTCCACAGGGGTCTCCACAATCTGGGATCACCCCGTGAGGTTTCACCTGCATGCACACCTCGAGCAGGTCCACTCAAGACTGTCCTCAGTGAGGTCCTCATCACTTCCCTGCTCTGGAATGTTCACTGATTGCAGGTGGAGGCCTCAGGACCTCAGACACCAGGACTCCAGCCACAGAGCCATCACCTTGGGAACCTAGGAAAACACTGGAAGTTATTGCAAGAGCACATTGGGACATAGCTTGGTTCACTTCTGCCTCTTCCCTTCAAGAAACAGCGGGCCTGGCCTACAACAAAAGTCGGGGTGTCACCTGTGCCTGCGCACTTCACAAAAGGTGGGAATCCTTGCAGTTTCTCACCACTTCCCTTGCCGTGGTGCCTACTGCATTCTGGGAGCCATGATTAGGGAGGGGGCCCTGGGACTGTGGAGGATCTGGCTGAGATCACCATTCCCCACAGGCCTTGCGGTTGGAACTCTGCAGGGTGAGTCCTGATCCAGAGAAAGTAAGCACTGGCCTTGGTGGGTGGGCTCCAAACTCACTCTGGAGGAGGGTTCTGAGGTGGGGGAACTGGGCGTGGTCAGCACATGAGCCACTGACACCATCGGGTGGAATGTGCCAGAGATCTCAGGGAGAGTGATTTAGGTACAGCCGGGCACCTGAGGGACTCACAGAGCTCAGACAAGGGAGGGCATCTCTTTGAGACTATTGTGGAACTGTGCTTGTTAGTGCAGAGATGATGTTCCTGTGACAGTGGGGAGTATTGTGTTCCAGGGGCCTGTGCCTCATGACATGGGTTCTGGGTTCTGCCACTGCCACACCTCACAGTCACCTAGGGTTGCAAATGTGAAAACAAATACAGGAAATCTCATTTTAAATGCAGTCAGGGAGCCCTGAAGGGCGAGCTCTCATGAACTACTACTCACCAAACCTTGCAGAGCCCAAACAGGAAGGAGTGTCCCTCCCATTCCACAACAGGAAGAAATTTACTTCACAGACCCCAGTAGGAGGAAGGAAGAATTTCTCCTTGCCCAGCAACAGCCCAACCAATGAGAATCCATCACACTCAGCCACTGTCACCATCCTGATCTCTCCTCCTCCTTCCATGGACTTCTGTTGTGAACAGCCCCTCCCAGCTTCCTCCTGTCCTCTATAAGAGCAAGCCCCTTTGTCTGTTCAAACATTTTGCTCATTGGCTCATCAAATGTAACAAATGTACAACAGCAATATAAAATATACAATAAACCACAAACTGTGGAGGCAGAAGGTTTATGTAGGAGATCTCTGTGCTTTCTGAGCAAGTTTTCTGTAAACCTATTAACTGCTCTTAAAAGAACATACAGTCTAATAGGAATAAAATAAACACAGAGACATTAATATTTACCACTGATGACTGACTCATGACAGAAACAGACCACCTCTCATTCAATTAATTTGAACTTATTTCAATAAGCCATGATGGTGCTCTATGAGGCTAGCACCCTGAGACATGGAAGAGAGGAGAAACTTCCACTGAACGCCTTGTTAAGAGCCCAGTATATTCCCAGAAGTGAAATGAGTGCCTTCGTTACTATCAGTAGTGTCGGCAACTCCCAAGTGGATAAAGAGTGTCCTGGTGAGAGTTTGTGTGTGACCTTCATATGTGTAGAGACAAGTGTTACTTTGACTTATATTGAAGGTAACTGTGAAGCAAGAGACCCCTGGAGTTCTTTTTCCACAAAAGGGCAACTCTAAGGGAATCATCCATAGTCTAAAATGTCTGCAGCTGGAGCCAGTTGTCCAGTGCTAAGATAACTGCTTAATGTACAGTCAGTTGTGATGACCCTTGGGTCTGGTCCTTCATCACAGATGTCCCAATAAAGACATGAAAGTCAACAACTCTGCCTAGGCACCATCATGTACAAATGTGGTGCTGTTGTCCCTAAATTTTGTGAGCTTGCATTGCTTTTCACTCAAGGAGTCCTCAGGAGCTCCCCAGGGAGCCAGGGGGTGTCGGAAAGGAGTGACCTCCTTCTAAACCATGACGCCTGGCAAGAGACTGAGGTCAGGGAAGACCACCCCCTCAGGCAGGTAGGATATCCCAGAGGGCCCAGGTTTGGCTCCATCATGTCTCCTGGGGAATCTCAGTAGTCATGCTGAGCTCCTGGAGTGCTATTTCCAGGTCCCAAGTCAAAATGGACTGCTGGATAGAAGGTCCCATGCTCAGGGCCATCTACTGTCAGGGTAGCATTCTAAGTAGAGGTCATTGCAGCTCTAATGGCACCTGGTATGGGGCCTAGGGCAGGTTCTTGCACCAGAAGCCTACGGACAACTTAAGGCCATTATGGGTACCCCAGGAGGAGTGATAAAAGGTCACTGAGGCCTCTATAGTGAAGGAGTCTCTGAGGGCACTAACAGGGGTTATGGTTATATGACAATTTGAAGAAAGTCTCCAGACGTTTGCAGTTGGAGTGCCCATTCAAGGCGGCAAATTTGCAAGTAAATTAGCAGCACAAATAAGCTCAAGTAAGATTTGTATACAAGAAACATGTTATGGGGCCAACCCCATGGCCAAGTGGACTCCGCTTCAGCGGCCCAGGGTTTCAACAGTTCAGATCCTGGGTGTGTACATGGCACTGCTCATCAAGCCATGCTGAGGTGGTGTCCCACATGCCACAACTAGAAGGACCCACAACTATGTACTGGGGCGGGGGGGGGGGGGGGGGGGGTGGGGGCGCCTTTGGGGAAAAAAAGGAAAAATAAAGTCTTTTAAAAAAAAGAAAGAAAGAAATATGTTACCTCTGGAACAACAAAAGAACCTAATAAATATTGTGGGTGCTGAGAGGAAGAAAAGCTATTTCTTCATGGTCTCAGAGAAGGAGCGGATCTCAGATTATCAAATAACTTTCAGAAATTTAACAAAATTGTCAGGGCCTCATATTATATGAGTAGTAAAGTCAACTCCACTTTTTGTGAGCTCCTTTTTTCAATATTTCTATATCCTAAATGTCCTCAGAGGAGATGTCATTAATTAACATCCTACCTGTGTTCTTGGAGAAACCAGGATGAGTTCAGACCCCACCTGCAGTGACTGTGGGAGGGCACAGCTGTGGAAGATCCATGAGAATAACCCAGTAAAGGGGCATCATGTCCCTTCAGAGGGGAAGGCCAAGTGCAGCTGAGAGGCTGTGGACACAGGACTGCACAGAACAGACTTAGCCAAACCTGTGAGAGCAGGATACTTATCAATTGCTGATTGGCTGTGGTCAGTAATTTCCATAATGTGGGGAGGTGCTATAGAGGTCTGTGTGGTGCAAACACAGCCTCAAGTTGAGGTAAACCACTCTGAGGTGTCAGTCCTTCTTTCCAGGTTTAATAACAGGACAAATCAGGCTGTTAAAAGAAGCACTGGGAATAATCAACCCCTCACTAACTAGGTTTTCTATACACACTGTAATCCTTCAAGGCCCTGGGTAATTTATGATGGGCCATATTAACTCCTTTCTTTGTGGAATAAGGTCCCTGGTGTCCCAATTTGTCAAGCCAGTTTGTAAGTGTCAAAGACTTGACTTAATTTTAACTCTTGCTCATTGGATCAGAGATTCCCAGGTCACTATGGGATATTTTAGGACAACGGGTGTTTATAACCATGGAGAATCTAGGCAAGACTGCAGTTCTGAGGGCTAAAGATGAAACATTTGTCCTATTTTTCCTCTATATTATATTCCTCAACACCCCTAAGATCATCAGGGGCAGCTTCCTTAAATTTAGTGGGATCCCAGGTATAACTGTAATTTGACACCTGGTATTGATTAACTGCTGGAAGTTTCCTGAATTAGTGCATTACACCAGAGAGCAAAATTAATTCAGACCCTGTGTTGTAGAGGCCCAAAAGTAAAGCCGTGTACCTTTGTGATTTGTTAGGTAAACTGTTTCAGTTTATTCTGGAAGTCCAAGTGGGTCAAATTAAGGACCTTTGTCTCAGTATTTTATCTATTGTGTCCTTCCTCTTGATCTTTCCTGTTTTGTTTTCATCATGGGATACACTTCAGGGGAGGGAGTACTTCTCTTCCCTGGTATTTACAAATTTTTTCCCACCCGAGAGCCTCAAAACAGTGCCACCAGGGCTGGGAGCCTCCCCCATGACAACTGGCTGCTTTATAGGGTTAAACCCTGGGCTTAAGTCAGGTTTGAACTAATCCCTTGTGCCAGAGGGGTGCCATGGGTGTTGTCCCCTCTAACCCTGAAGGTCAGGGTCTTTGTAGCAGTAGAGGCAGGAACAGCAGCAGAGGTACTGAAGGGGCCTGGGGAGCCCTCTGGTGTTAGGAGCGTGGACTCACCCTGCCACCCACTGCCTGCCTTTCCCCATCTCTTCTCTTGACTGCTCTTTCAGGAGTGACCATCTGATGGACCCACCTCTTGCACAGGGTATAGTCCCTGTCCACCATCCCCTTCCCTGGGTTATGTGAGGCCAACCCAGCTTCTGTCACAGCTTCACTCTAACACACAGATAAAGCCTGACAAAGACATTGAACCAGGACTCATTTAAGGAGGCCCCAATCCCGCAGTCCTGCTCTGAAATGCCTATACATTCTTGAAACTGCCAACCCTGTTCATCTGTACATAGAACTGAGACTAGGTAGGGTCAACAATGCAACACGGGGCAGCACAGCTCACAGCACAAGCTCCCCAGCAAGCAGCAGCCCACAGTGCATGCCGCCACCAGGCAGCAGAGAGGGGGAGCAAGTCAGAGCAAGAGAAGACAGACCCACGGGTGAGGTCATGTCTGGACATGCTGCTTAGGGCGCCAACTGTTATGGTCCCTGCAGAGGGGTGGTTCCATGATGAGACTGATGCCAGGGACACACACAGGGTAGGAAAAGGCTTAGGACTCACATAATAGAGGTCTGAGGGGAGGGCAGGGCCGGCCTCTCAGGCAGCTCTGACAGGGCTCAGAAAGCAAGGAATGGAGCCTGGCCTGGGGCTTCACTGGGCCTGGGGGTGGGGCCGGGGCAAGAGCTCTGCACACAGGCAGGGGCTGGGGTGGTGGGAATCTCCTGCCTGCTCTAGAGGAGAGAGCAGCACCCAGGCTTCCTCCTCAGCTTGTCCAGGTCGGGGCACAAGGGGAGGAGGGCGGGGTGGGGCTTAAGCTGTGAGCAGTCACCCAAAAATGTGGAGTCTGACTGCTCATTATGAGGACAAAGTGGGTAAGAAAAATATGCAGTCTCATTGATTTATATAAAGAAACATGAACAGGAGGCTCAGAAATGATCAAGACTGTGTATTTGGGGGTGACTTGAGCACTAGCGCAGGAGGGGACCAGGGTATGTTGGCCAGAAGTCTTCTTCAGTTAGTTCAATCAAACAAGGAATTTTATATTTTTTAATTTTAACTCTGGTATGTAGGAAACCATTCTAAGATTTAATTCCTTTAAACACTACAAGTTACAAAAGTGTAAACCATACAAAATAAAATTTTCAAATCTCCTCTTTCTGACTAAAAGGACATGCAGCATCCTAGTTTGTCCTTCCGCTATATCTCAATCTGAGAGTATTTTCAGTAACAAGTGGCATATTATAATGCAATCAGGGTTTGTGTTTAACCCCTTAAATGCATTGGATTTCCAAAGGTTTACATAAGCTTTCAGTCTCCCTGACATCAATTAAAATAGAAATTCAATTGCTTTAGACTTTTAAATTTCTATGTTCTGTAGAGAGATGCACAGCGAAAAACCTATCTAAAAATGAAAAAGATTTCTTGCTTTCTTCACATTGTCTCTCTCAATCAACTTAAGGACCCAAGCACTACGGGAAACTAGAGCCAAAGGGCTGCACTAGTCCATTGATAAAGGAATCCAAAGGAAAGAAACACAAACACTGGAATCAGCTCAGATGAGCAGCCTGCTTCCCACTGGACAGAAGGAAAGCCACAGTCAGAAGGTCCCGTGTTCCTGACTCTCCTGGTGGAGACAGAGCCCTGGAGGGGGTCAGTCCCTGGAGAAGGAGGGGAGGGCACCTGAGCAGCCACAAGAAGGAGCTCTGGGAGCCCCACACACCCTCCTCTCCCCAGGGAACAGTGCACATGCTCCCTCTCTCAGGCTCCATTCTCACCGTGAGGAAACTCAGCTGGATCCAGTTTAAGGTTCTGACCCAAATGGACCCAAGATTAACGGGCCCTAATCCAGGACACAGAGCTCCTGACTCTCATAGACTTTCTCAGTGTAAACAAATTACTCTCTGAGTGCACCTACACTGTGGATGCAAAACTGGAATTATGTCTAGAAACAGGCCCAAGGGAACCACAGCTACAACCTCAGAAAGGGCGTCACTCCCCACCCCATGAGCACGTGCACCCCCAGCTTTCCAGGGCTCTGCAGCTCCTCTCAGGATCAAGGCTCCTTCCATGGGGGTGTGAACAGTAGGACACCTGCAGGGGAGGCTCCCCAGGAAGCACAAGTGGGCCTTCAAGTCCTTTCCTTTGCAGTTTCAAGAGGGGCCTTAGATTCACTGGCCTCAGGCCTCTGCCCACACTGGAGTTATTTGGAGCACCACTGATATTTTAAATGACACAAACCCAGTGTTTGAACAATCCAGCTAAAACACTCAAACCAGTCTTTATGTGGAAATGAGGAAAGAAAATTGTATGGCACATTGCTGGCTCAACAAGAAACTTCATAAAAATGTATTGCATTCTGGAAAAAATGATGTTAATATACCCCTACCTCCATGACAAGAAAACTATTTATAAACTGTTAATCAGACTTGAACACTTAAACTCTGCAAATCTAAACACTGGAAATCTATTTGAACTCACACACACACACACACACACACAAAAAACAGACCTCAGAATATTACTACCCGCAATGGAAGGGAAAAAAGGAAAGAAGAATTAAGTACATGCAATGTAAAACCGGAATATTTTATTTTTTCTCAAATTCACCTCTTTCTTCTTCCTTTGGGAATATTTTGTGTTTTAAGTTCTATTGATTAAATAAGGTTTTATTCATTGAAAAACTGACAGTAAAATAAAATGAATACATCTTTTAAAGGTGACTGACTCAGGGACAGCGCTGTCTGGACACATCATGCAAAAATTTCTCAAGAGGAGCCTCCACCCAAAGGACTTCCAATAGCATGTCTGCGCCCAGGAAAGATCCTGACGGAGAGGCACAGGGATTTCACACAACATAGTTCCAGGTGGTTATAGGCTGCTTTTCAGTCAGGTAAAATATCCACGCACACAAAACAAATCTTTTAAAAACAGCCATCACTGGCCGTGAGAAAATGATAAACAATTAAAATATTGGATCTGTTTCAAAGCCACCAAGGAGAACAAAGACTTGATAATAATGCTGTTAATCAAAGGCAGGAATTTGGAATTTGGGAATTGGGTGAGAGATTGGACATTTAAGCAACTGTTGGCAGTCCTAGAAAGACGGAGACTGGGCAGACACGGTTGTGGATTTGAAACCCTTCTCCCCAGACATTTGGAAAACTCAGGAGAAAACGGAGGCCTCCTGGGGAGACAGAAAGGACTGGGGACCCCACAAACTGGGGGCCCCTCCGCGCACGGACCCCGGAGACCGAGGCCCGACTGTCCTGCGGGCCCTCCCGCGGGCCCCGCACCGTCTGGGACACGCGGGGCTGCGGGCGCACAGCGGCCCAGAGACGCTCCGGCCCAAGTCGCCGCGCGCAGGGACCACAGGACGCCCGGGCCCGGCTGCCGGCCCCTCCCCCACGCTGCGGCCGGAGGGGCCCGAGGGCCGAGCGGCGCCACTGCGGACTCGGGGCTGCAGAGCCCGGAGGGGACCGCAGGAGGCCGGGCCCGCCCCGCCGCTTCCCACCAGCCCCTCCTCCCGCGTCCTACCCCTGGGGCCGCACACTCACCATTTCTAGGGCTCCTGGGTCCCCTGAGTCCTTCCTACGACCCCCACGGCCAGGGCAAGTCACAGCGGGACAGAGGCTGAGGCAGGGCCACCAGGGACCATTCCCTGCAGGGACAATGGATTCCAAGCATGGAAGGAGCGGGAAGAGACGTCCACTTTGGGCCAGACACGCCTCCCCCAAATCCTGACTCCGGGCCCCAAACTCTCACCATTTCTAGGTTTCCTGGGTCCCCGGAGTCCTTCCTACGACTCTCAACGTCGGTACAGGTCGCAACTCGGCAAGACAGGCGACAGAGTCACGTGGAGCCTTTAATGGCGGGGAGACGCGGTCCCCAGCGCAGCCGCAGCAGCAGCAACTTCCGGGGGGTCGGGGAGCTTCGCCCCACCCACCTGCCCCGGCGCCGTCTCTGATTGGACAGTTCGAAACACTCGCGACTTTGTGTCTGAGTGACAGCCCCTGAGTTTAAGTGTCTGAGCCGAAAGCCAGTCAGAACTCGTCCTCTGCGGGGATGTTTGTGTTGAAACCTAGTGGTAGGAGGTGACTTGTTGAACTGTGATCCCTCTTTACAGATGCACGCAATTGAAAGCCACCTCACCATCTGCAATAATTAGTTTCACTCTGTATTGATCTTTGTTGATAACTGGATCATGACATAGTTTGGCCAAATAGGTACACAGGCACAGATATTGTGACCAGGGAACTAGGCAAAGAAAGGGGTACCGAGGATCTGATAAAAACTAACGTTATCTGTTGCCTGTTTGCAGATGGAAAGTTACAGGAAGAGCCTAACCACAGAAGGTTCCCACAAGCAAGCTGGCTGAAGCCATTTCTAGCCGCCTCAAACTGCTCTTCAGTGAACAGAAGAGAAGTGTCCCCATTATAATCTCATTAACATTTTAAATTCTTCTCCTCTGGGAGGGACCAAGCAGCCATTTCTAGATCATGCGATGTATGTAATAGCATGTGTGCATCTACCCACGAGCCTTAAAGGAACATGACTGTTAGGCAATAAACTCTGGTCTCCTGCCTTTTCCTCAACTGAATATTCATGAACTGTACTGTGATCTCACAATGAAAGGACCCTTCAAACCCTTGTTTGGGGAGACGCTACTTTGGCAGAGATCCCCAGTGTTCTCCATTGCTTGTGCGAGTACTAAAACTTTCTTCACCTACTCCTGCCTTGGTCGTGTTTTCAGCTCTGCACTCACCAAGACATGACCCCTTGTGTTCAGTTACGACACCAGGGATATATTAGATGGGCATCCTATCAACACTTCAGTCAGATTCAGAATAAGGGCATTGGCAGCCAAATCAAGTCGTCATTTCAGAAGAAAACTGACTTCTGGGTATTCAGAGTGGTTAACTTTAGAAAATCTTTCTGCCATTAAAATATTTTTAGTACATGGAAAATATAAGAAGGGAGTCTTTCTCACTGGTGGTCAAGCCACTCTTTGTGGTCATGATCCGTCCCTTACTTATGGTTACACTATTTAATCCACCTATAATGAGATTTATCAGAAAACCGAGTTTCGTCTAAATAATCATCTCACTGATTGGTGAGTCTATGATGCTAAAGAGGAACATTCACTCTGACAATGTAGGAATCACTTGCCTCTTTCAACCATACATGTCAAGGAACGGTTGAGTCACCTGCGTTGCGAAATGTTGTAGATTCCACTGAGAGAAATTCTGCTTTCAAAGTGCTTATAAAGATGATGATGACAATGACGGTGAGAATACTAACAGGAAGGCTGACACTCACAATAAAGGCACTTTAGGGAGGCTTACTGAGTGTGGGGCACTGCACTCAGCACCTTAGGTGGACTGGCTCATTCCTTTTCATCCGCACAGAGTTCTAACAGGGAACCACCAGCATGATCCTATTTGATAAGAGAGGAAATTGAGACTTAGGGGAGCTGAGTGACGTGTCTGACTTTACACAGGCGGTCAGGAGGGTGCTCGATTCATCACCAGTCTACCTGACTCAGACCAAGCTTTGCCACTGAGTACACTTTATCTCTCATTATGAAATTAGTAATGATAGTTCATTAACTAGGACAGATCCTCTGTGGCAATCAGATACAACTTTGTTCTTCCACACTAGCCCTACTAAAATCTCCACTATGGAATAGATTGTTCTTGCTCTTGGTTGAAACCTGGAGATGGTGCCACAGTATTTATACTCACTTTTTGGTGCTAACATCCCATGGTCACTGTCAGGCATAGTGACTGCTAGGCCAGCCTAGTAGGCATAGAAGATGTTTGGGAACAGAGCACAAAGAGGAACTGCTGTGTGAGAGGCATCCCATTGAAAGGAGGAACCAATTCAAACAATAACCAAAGATGCTTCTTTTCCCTCCTAGTATTTATCATTGCTTTTGTGGGGGACTGGAACTGACCACCCCAAGATATGTCTCTTTGGCCTGAGGATTATTTTGGGCTGGTTACTTTTAAAAACTGCAGACAGGAAAAAAACTCTGAAAAGTAGAATTTACTTACCCTTTGTTAAGAGACATTTACATTTGTAAGGGAAATATCCATCTGTAAAGGTGTCTCCCTCTCTGTACCAGGAAGAAGGGCGGATGACCTTATCTCTAGAAACTCTTAATTAGTGTGGAAGGCAAGGACTTAAATCTGCAAAATAATCTTACTCTTGTTTACTGTACTTGTCTGATAACCTCCTGTAACTGACTCCCCCCACCCCCACCCCAACATCCTCCTTTGTCTTTAGCTGAAGATGATATTTAAACTGGTGACTTCAGCCATTTTGGCAAGTTGCTCAGTTTGCCTGAGCCTCCCCATGTATACATGTTATACAGCTTTGTTTGATTTTCTCCTATTATTCTGTCTCATGTGAATTTAATTCATTGTTCAGCCAGAAGGACCCAGAGCGGGTAGAGGAACCGTCTTTCTCCCCTTCACTTTCATCTATAACTTCATGTCAGAAAACACAATGATCAATATGACAAATAAGATGGAAGAAGCAAATATTGTTATTGGAGATGGTAGCATTATTTATTTGACAAGCAAAAGAAAAAATAGCTGGAAAATTACTACAAGGATGAAAGAGTCAATTTTTTGAACATTGTGTAAATATATACGTTATACATACACATATTATTGAATTTAAATCACATGTCCTGCAAAATATAGATGAAATCTGGAGGTTTAGGGCAAATGCTATATTTAGATCTATATGCAAACAAGTCTGTTTCCTTTTTTTTATTTTTTTAATTTTTCTTTTTAAAGATTGGCACCTGAGCTAACAACTGTTGCCAATCTTTTTTTTCTTTCTGCTTTTTCTCCCCAAATCCCCCCAGTACATAGTTGTATATTTTAGTTGTGGGTCCTTCTAGTTGTGCTGTGTGGGATGCCACCTCAGCATGGCCTGATGAGTGGTGCCATGTCCGCACCCAGGATCTGAACCAGGGAAACCCTGGGCTGCCGAAGCAGAGTGTGCAAACTTAACCACTCAGCAATAGGGCTGGCCCCTGAGTGTTTCTTGATGAGGTGACAGAGGCATCAACTCCATGGATATATAATCGACTTTGGCTTATGGAAGACTCCTGAAGTCAAAGATACAGCTTTCTCCACACACAGCCACATCCTTGGAGATATTTCCACTCAAATTTGCATCAGGATCTTTGTTTCTGCCTTCATACAGTAATTCTAAAGTAAATCTCTGAAAATGAGTCCAAAGGCTATTCAGGATATTATCGCAAGTAAATAATGATGAAGAACAAGTTTCAGCAGATGAACCGGTTGCAAAAATTAGTGAGAAGTGAGAATTTAATGGTCTGTTGCTATCATAAGAACTGACCAGTTGAAACTGCAGAGGTAAGTTCTATCATGGGGTGATTTTCCCTCTCAGGGAACATTTGGCAATATCTGGAGGCATTTCTGGCTGTCATGACTGTGGGAGGTGGGGAGCACTGCTACAGACATCTAGGCATCCTGTGATGCACGGAATCATCCCCTTGACAAAGAGTATATTATCTTGTCGAAAATGTCAGTAGTAACATTGTTGAGAAACCGGACTAGTCAGATGAACCCTTGATGGTCTATAAACAGACACCAGGATGTAACAAAATAGACGATGAATTGTAGTAATCTGTAACTCTCCTGCCTACTACATCAAAATAAATTCCCTACAGAGTAAAGTGTTAAACAATTAAAAAGATAAAATGAAAACACTGAAAGTAAACATCAGAAAGTATTTCTGGGGGCTGGCCCCACGGCTGAGTGGTTAAGTTCATGCACTCTGTTTTGGTGGACCAGGGTTCACTGGTTCGGATCCTGGGCATGGACAGGACATCACTCATTAGGCCACGCTGAGGTGGCATCCCACATAGCACAACCGGAAGGACCCACAACTAGGATATGCAACTATGTACTGGGGGACTTTGAGGAGAAGAAAAAAAAACGAAAGTACTTCTGCATACTTAGGCAGTGGAAGTTATGATATCCCAGGGAAAATGTGAAGAAAACTTTAATAGATTCGATAAACGAAAATATGTAAATATATCATGATAATAATAAAAAACATAGAAACATCATCAGGGAAAATGTTTTCAATAATAATATAGAGGAAAAGATAATATCATTAACAGCTTAAATAGCTCTTAGGAATCAAAAACAAATATGAATGTACCAATAAAGATTTTCAAAGGCCATGAACAAATCTTACAAAAATTATAAATTATAAATGCCTAACAAAGTTATAAATAGACTAGTTCATTAGGTTCAGGATATATAATAAAACTAGATGTACTTATTAATGTGCAAAATATATATGTTTGTTTCCTAACAGTGAGGCATATCCTGGTGGGAAAGGCCAAGTGGGTGCTTTTTGATCTGTTCCCCAAAAAAGACTGTAATCCAGAAGTAACACCTTATCCATGGAGGAACTGCAGAGATGAGTTCTATCATCAAAGAGTTGGGTTGGGCTGGCCCAGTGGTGCAGCAGTTAAGTGCACACGTTCCGCTTTAGCAGCCCGGGGTTTGCCGGTTCTGATCCTGGGTGTGGACATGGCACCGCTTGGCAAGCCATGCTATGGTAGGTGTCCTACATATAAAGTAGAGAAAGATGGGCACAGATGTTAGCTCAGGGCCAGTCTTCCTCGGCAAAAAGAGGACAATTGGCAGCAGATGTTTGCTCAGAGCTAATCTTCCTCAAAAAAGAAAAAGAAAAAAGACGAGATATTTGGAGGCATTTTTTATTACCTTCTTTAATTTGCATGTTTGTTTCTTACAAAACTATGGAGAGTGAGTTTAGAATATTACAAATTTAAAGATGGGGGGCCGGTCCCATGGCCAAGTGGTTAACAACGCGTGCTCTGCTGCGGTGGCCCAGGGTTTCGCCAGTTTGAATCCTGGGCATGGACATGGCACTGCTCATCAGGCCATGCTGAGGTGGTGTCCCACATGCCACAACTGGAAGGACCCACAACTAAAAATGCACAACTATGTACTGCGGGGCTTTGGGAGAAAAAGGAAAAATAAAATCTTAAAAAAAAAAAGAGGTTGGGATGTTAATTAAAGCTGTTTTCCAAATGTGGAATCATTACTGGGGCATATGAACAAGGCTTGTGGCATCTGGTGTGCAACTCCTTACACAACACAATACATATTCTTCTCAACCAGACATCGACCTTTCTCTAGGGTAGATCAAATCTTTGCCATAAAAAAAAATCTCGTAAGTTTAAAATGCTGAAAAATTTTTACAATTTAAAATACAAAATGAGGTCTCTGACCACAGTGGAATGAAATTAGAAATCAGTATGTTGGGAAAATTTGGGGAAACTCACAAATATAAGGAAATTAAACAAGACGCTCCTAAATAACCAATAGGTGAAAGAAATCAATAAGGAAATTAGAAATCACTTTTAATGAATGAAAACAAGGACCCAATATGCGAAAGTTTATGCGCTATATTGAAACACTATACAGATAAAAATTATACCCATAAATGCCTAAACTAACAAAGAAGTTCTCAAATCAATAACCATCTTTTAACTAACTCATTTGAAATGATGAGATACCAAGCCAAAATTAAGGAGAAAAGAAAATAATAAAAATTAGAGCAGAAATTAAGAAAACAGAGGATAGAAAATCTACAAAGAAAATCACTGAAGCCAAAAATGGGTTCTATGAAAAAGATCAAGATTAACAATTTAGCTAGATTGACCTGAAGAAAATGAGTCAACTCAATTCCTAGAATCAGAATGAGAGAGGGGATATTACTACTGAGATTATAGAAATAAAAAAGATTATAAGGAAATTCAATTAACAATTGCATGCAAACAAATTAGATAACTTGCATGAAATGGACAAATTCCTAGAAATACACAAACTACCAAAAGTGAATCAAGAAAAAACAGAAAATCTAATTAGAATTGTAAGATTTTATTTAGTTTTTATTTTTCCTTCTCCCCCAAGCCCCCCAGTACATAGTTGTTATTCTTAGTTGTGGGTCCTTCTAGTTGTGGCATGTGGGACGCCGCCTCAGCATGGCCTGATGAGCGGTGCTGTGTCCATGCCCAGGATCTGAACTGATGAAACCCTGGGCCGCCAAAGCGGAGGACGCGAACTTAACCACTCGGCCACGGGGCAGGCCCCAGGAGTGAAGTCCTCTTGCAGTGCATTCCATATATTCAATTTCAAATGATTCAGATAAGGCAGAAAAACCTACACTGTTTCTATAAATCAAAATAAATATAAAATCATTAATAATGTGCTTTTTGTTGTTTATAGAAGTCGTATGGTCCAGAGACTCTACGAAAGCAAAGAAGGTAGTGATTGTGGAGAAAACTTCAGCCTTATTCCACTTCTCCATCTGAACAAGAAAACTACTGGAGTGAAACCACGTGAATGCAGTGCATGTGGAAAAGTCTCAATGCATCATTCATTCCTTAAGGGGCACAACAGATGTCACACTGGACACAAATCGTCTGAGAATCAAAAATATGGAGAGAAGCCATATAAATGTAAGGTATGTAGGAAAGCCCTTATTCATTTGCACATTTTTGAAAAACATGAAAGAAATCACAATGGAGAGAAAACATATAAATGTAAGGAATGTAGGAAAGCCTTTATGTGGCTCAAAACTCTACAAAGACATGAGAATGCACACTGGAGATGCTTCTTATAATGTAAGGATATGAGAAAGACTTCAGTTCTTCTGGTTCACTTTAAACACGTGAAAGAACCCACACTGGAGATAAACCATATGAATGTAAGGAACGTAGGAAAGCCTGCAGGTGTTGTAATTCCTTACAAACACATGTTAGGACTCACATAAGAAACACTATGAGGGAAACCCTATGAATGTAAGCAATGTGGTAAAGCTTTCATTTCTCATCTAGGTTTCCAAATTCATGAGAGAAATCACACTGGAGAGAAACCCTATGAATGTAAAGAATGTCAGAAAGCCTTTACTGCTCTCTCAAGACTTCGGGGACACGTGATCTCTCACGTTGGAGATGGACCTTATAAATGTAAGGAATGTGAGAAATCATTCATTTCTCCCAGTTCAAGTATATCAAAGGATTCCCACTGGAGAGAAAGAAAGAATGTGGTAAAACCTTCAGTTATGTCACTTCCTTCCAAATACACAAAAGAACTCACAAGGAGAGAAATCCTATAAATGTAAAGAATGTGGGAAAGCCTTTAGTCTCGCAACTTCACTTAGAATACATGAAAAAACTCACACTATAGAGAAACCTTATCAATGTAAACAATGTGGAAAAGCCTTTAGACATCATCACAATTTTCAAAGACGTGAAGGGAGTCACAAAGGAGAGCAACTCTATGAGTGTAAGCAATGTGGTAAAGCCTTCAGTTATTACAGTTCCTTCCAAGTACATGTAAGAAATCACACTGGAGAGAAACCCTATGAATGTAAAACATGTACTACAGCATTCAGTTGTACCAGTTCTCTTTGAAAACACAAAAGAACTCATACTGGAGAGAAACCCTAGGAAAGTAAAGAATGTGGGAAAGCTTTCATTTGTCCCAGTTTATTTTCAATACATGAAAGAACTCACACGAGACAGAAGCCCTATGAATGTAAAATATGTGGCTAAGCCTTTGTTCTAATTATCTTCAAGTGTATGAAAGAACTCATACTGGAGAGAAAGCCTATGAATGTAAGGAATGTGGGAAAGCCTTCATTTGTTATACAAAGTTTCAGAGACAAATGAGAATGCATGCTGGAGAGAAACCATATAAGGTTTCACTGAATGAAACCTCTTGAATATAAACAGCATGAGAAAGATTTCAATTGGCCCACATTCTACAATGTGAAAACTCCCAACAAAAAGAAGTATAAATGTAAGTAATATGGGAAAGCTTGGTGGGAATTAATACATGCTTAATGTTCCAGAAAACTTTTCAATATGAAAGAGTTCTTACCAAAGTTGTAAAGATACTGTTTTCACTAAGCCTCTTTCTTAAGGTACATCATTAGACTGTGGATTTCTACTAATTCCTTTCAGAAATGAATATCGAGGTGAGAGAATTCTACCGGTCATCTTTCTACTGTAGTACATAAAGTTAATAGTGATTTTTCCTTAAATCCGTTAATATTTTCTCTTTCCATTTTGAAGCCTATTGGATGCATGCATGAATTGACATGTATTTCTCACATGCAATTGGGTTTAATTTTTTTAAATAATGTTTTATTCTGTGTTGAGGGACCACTGGAAAGTGACAGTTTGATATTTGTTGGGATTTTCCTCATGGCCTTCTGTGGCAGTTCCTGGATATCCCTCTTCAATTATATATTGTGGAGGTTTTTTTACTGAAAAAGCTCCTTTTTTATGGTGGTGGGTATAGGAGCTTTATTCCATTTTTCATACATTTAACAGTTGGAATAAATATTTATATATGGCAAGATTATCAAATGGTATAGTTTCATGTGAATTATTATTTTCACATTTAGGCCTTTGCTCATTGTTCTTTCTTCTGACTGGTATTTGGTGAATAGACTTTGATTAATAAGAGAGACCTGTGATAGGACAAAAAAGCTAGAATTGGAGATATCCTTCCTGTGAGTAATGTTAGGAATTAGATTTTGCAGAATCCATCCCCTGTATATTTCCCAGTTAGAATTCACCAGTAGCCTCACTTGCATGATATTTGGAAGGCAGAAGAGAAGAAGACATTAGTGACATTTTGGAGCCACCATCCAGGGAGAGAGGCAGATACACAGGAGCTTTGAGGACACCATCTTCCAGGCAATTTTCTGGATTCTTTGCCCTTCCAGTCCAAGTATACTCAAAACCACCACCAACTCTGAATTCCATTTCATTCAGGGCGTAGACCTCCACAGGTGTCTTTACGTCAAAGATCCATCAGGGTTTGGATTTTTCTGTAAGGCCGCTTCTATCCACCAGAAAATTAATTCAAACTTGCATAACTAGGCATATTCTCTGATTCCCCTCTTCCCTAGATTATATCCATTTAAGGTCTAAGGTGTATAGGAAACACCTTATGCTGTTGACCTGCTACTGACTGTGTTTTCCTGATTCACCATGACATCCACAGTGGTGTATTCTTTTTTTTATTTTTAAAAGATTTTATTTTTCCTCTTTTTTCCCAAAGCCCCCCAGTACATAGTTGTGTATTTTTAGTTGTGAGTCCTTCTAGTTGTGGCACATGGGACACTGCCTCAGCATGGCTTGACGAGCGGTGCCATGTCCGTGCCCAGGATCCGAACCGGCGAAACCCTGAGCCACCAAAGTGGAGCACACGAACTCAACCACTCGGCCATGGGGCCATCCCCCACAGTGGTGAATTCTTAAAGAAGGACATGGGAGTTTGTGTCTCTGCTACATTCTGCAGTGGCTGCCTTGACCTGTTTCTTCCATGGGAGAAGAAGCTCCTTCCTCCTGTCGGGATGACTGAGTGTTAAATGTAACTTGTAGCTGAACATGATCTTTCAATATGTTTTTAATTATCATTGATTGTGTGTGTTTAAAAGTAGGGGCATTTTTTTTGTGTGTGAAACTAACAATTCTGTAGTTGTTTCATAGAAATACTTTATTGACTGTTTTTTAAGCCCTCATATGCTAATACTGTTTTTTTATTTCCTCAGAGGATATATTAAAATAGCCCATTATAATTATGGATTTTCAGATAAACTTTGCAGTTTTCTTTATTTAATCATTTTACATTGTGAGTCAGAATTATCATGTGCATGCAAGTTCAGATATATTTTCCTCAGGGGAATTTTACTTTTTATTCTTTTATACATATAATTTATGTCATGAGACTATTTCATTCATTCTTTTTTTTATTGAGTTAATGATAGGTTACAATCTTGTGTGATTTCAGTTGTACATTAATGTTTGTCATTCGTGTTGTGGGTGCACCCCTTCACCCTTTGTGCCCACCCCCCACCCCACCTTTCCCCTGGTAGCCACTAATCTGTTCTCTTTGTCCACATTTTTAAATTCCTCATATGAGTGGAGTCATACAGAGATTATCCCTCTCTATCTGGCTTATTTCACTTAACATAATTCCCTCAAGGTCCATCCATGTTATTGCAAATGGGATGATTTTGTTCTGTTTTGCAGCTGAGTAGTATACCATTGTGTATATGTACCACAACTTCTTTATCCATTTGTCTGTTGATGGGCACTTAGGTTGCTTCCATGTGTTGGCTATTGTAAATAATGCTGCAATGAACATTGGGGTGCATAGGACTTATTTCATTCATTCTTAATACCAAAAACTTAAATCATGCCCTCTTGCCAGTGACCTGCATGCTTGCACCTGTAGTCAATGACGTGAGTGTAATGAATTCTAATAAGAATTGCCACAGACCATAGAGGGCTGTGAAGCATATCAGCAACAGGGTGCTCGAGAGTCCTTAGATGATTTGGCTTGTTTAGATGATTTGTTTAGATGATTTGATTGCTATTCAAGGAAGCAGGACATTGTTCTTTATTAAATGCTGTGAGGATATAAACTTTACCCTCTCATCGGTAATCACTGTTTTCCAGAAGGCAATAAAAATGTAATGGAGCTAAACTTACTTTGTAAGAAGTTCCAGTCAGTCATTTTAGTAAGAAGAAGGGAATATTAGTCATTTTTATGATTTGGAGTTTTATCTTTTACCATTTTACTAGTATGATTACAAAATACTTTAGTTTTGTCTTGGCAACTATACTTTTGATGAAAGAGGTATGTGACCCTTTTCTCTTCAGCAGGGTAAGACTTGGCCTTGCAGTGGATGCAGCCAGCTCCTGGTCCTCTGGAACAGCTTTGCCTTTCTTACTTATTATCAAATAGTGATGTATTTCCCATGGTGTATTAAACACTTTTGACCATGAAGTACCTCAGTGAAATTATATAAATTCACTTCTTAGTATACTACATAATATATTTACTCTCTCCTGTACGACTCAACTGAGGTCTTTGAGTTTAGGTAAATTGTGAGACAATACACAGCTAGCAAGGGACAGAGACAGGACCACTGTGCCAATCCAGCCTTTGTTTCTCAGAGACTGTGCTCTTGATGCTAATATTTCAATATCCCTTGTATGCCATGCACTGTAGAGTCAATGTACCCTATTTAGCAGAAATAAGGCATGATAGGATTTGGATATAGGGTCGTGAAACAAATAAGTCCTTGCAGTCATGGTGTTTCTATGTTTGTGGGAAAAGAGATGGTTAAATGGTAAAGCTTTGGTTTGTAAGATGGATATAAGGGCTTTGCGGGAAATTAAAAAACAGCATGAGCTAATAGGGAGGCTGTGGTGTGTATATATCTTTTCTATGAGGATAGGAGTGATTGAGGATGTTGTCATTATTGTTATCTGGGACTTGAGACTGCCTACTGATTTAGGCCACAGATATTTATGGTATCTTTTTGTGTTTAATACTATAGGAGAGGATTTTCATTTACATTCATTTACATTTGTGTGTTACACAGCAATGGATAATTATGCACAAAATAAACAACTAAACAATAGAGAGCTAAATGCCAAAGTAGTAATAATGGGTTTTATAAATTTTTAATTTATATTTCCAATTTCTCTGTAATGAATATGTGTTATATACAGGCTAACCAACGTTTTGCAAAGAATCTCAAGAATAAATACAAAAATAGTCTGTAGGCCTACTCTCTCCAAGATTGGTTTCATACTTCTTATCCAAGTTCCGCAACCAAGAGAAACCCCAAAAAGAAATTCTGAAACTCCACACTAAGAATGGAAAAGAGCTAAAGTCAATCTGTGAATTACATAAATGGTCATGAAATTATTATTTTTGCCCACATTACATTTATTTTCTTTTATTTTAAGAACCCAAATGATAAAATTTGTTTCTGCACAAATTTTGAAAAATACCTCAGGCGTTGAGCTGGGTGACCCCTAGTACTTACACAGCAAGAAGAAAATTACAAAGGTACGTTTGGCATAGGACATGCCGCCAATTAATTATACAAACAAGTTGGAACAAGCTCAAATTATGTGAAGAATGTGTACAAGCTTGTAAACTGACTTTAAGTACTGTCCAAACCATCCAAAGTGGGGAATAGTGTAGCAGGCTTCGAGTAAGAGCTTGGTAGATTTTTTTATATTTAAAAATAACTGGGCCCGGCCCTGTGGTGCAGCGGTTAGGTGCGCATGTTCTGCTTTGGCGGCCTGGGGTTCGCCAGTTCGGATCCCAGGTGCGGACATGGCACCGCTTGGCACGCCATGCTGTGGTAGGCGTCCCACATAGAAAGTAGAGGAAGATGGGCACGGATGTTAGCTCAGGGCCAGTCTTCCTCAGCAAAAAGAGGAGGACTGGCAGCAGTTAGCTCAGGGCTAATCTTCCTCAAAACAAAACAAAACAAAAACTTAACACTTGTTAAGTACTTAACAACTTAAGGATCACTTTAACATATGCTATCACTTTTAAGACTCACACCAACCCTAGGTGCATGTATTGTAAGTGATATTTTAGAGACTTTAGAAACTGTGAGATGCCCAAGGTCATATAGCAAGTAAATAGCAGAAGACATCAAGTTCAAGTAATCTGACTCGAAGGAGGAAAATGCTTTTCATCAGATTCTCACATAAGCACATTCTTTCCACAGCATCTCCAGATGCAAGAATTCACCAAAACAAAGGATAGATTTTCTGTGCTTCAAATGTGTGGACTAAAATTAAAACCCATGTATCGCATGTCAGTCAGGGTCTCAGTCACAAGCATATAAAAACTACTTTGACTGTAATAACATACAACTGAAATTTCACTATTATGAACTCAATAAAAATAAAAAATACTGAAAAACTACTTTTGGCTGATTTAAGCAAGAAAGGAAATCTATTGAAAGATACTGGGCATCTCATGGAATCTTTGAGAGGCTGTGAACCAGACCTCTACTGACTAGTGCCATATTTGTTAGGACGCCTTCCAGTAGAAGATATAATAGGCTGCCCATCCCTGGCTTATGAGGCACAACCTATGCTCACTATCATTTCTGGTTTTTTCTCATTGTGCAGGGGGCATTATTATTTTTTTAACGCACCCAGAAATAACCAGATATTCAGATCAATAAATAATTTCATTTTATTTACTGATAGAGGGAGGAAAAAAATGTTACTATCAGAGCTGATCTCAGAATTCCTCCTCAGGCAGCAAACTGTCTTTGTTAGAAACATCTTCAGTGGACTTTTTAGTTATTAGGATGGCCCTCTGGGCCAAGTCTGGATGCTTTGTGGCGAGAGGAAAACAGTTAAGTTGTTTTGCATCAGACACGCACAGTAGGGGCCGGCCCCATGGCTGAGTGGTTAAGTTCGTACACTCTGCTTCGCTGGCCCAGGCTTTCACTGGTTTGGATCCTGGGTGCAGACCCAGCACTGCTCATCAGGCCATGCTGAGGTGGCGCCCCACATAGCACAACCAGAAGGACCTATAGCTAGAATATACAACTATGTATTGAGGGGCTTTGGGGAGAAGAAGAAGGAAAAAAAAAAACAAAAAAGAAGATTGCAACAGATGTTAGCTCAGGTGCCAATTTTCAAAAAAAAAAAGAAACGCACAGTAATTTTTGGAGTTGTTGCTGAATGAACCAGGAGAAAGCAGGGAGAGGTCCAAGAAGAGGGTCAGAAGGGGTCCAGCAACATGGCAGGAGGCCAGGGGCAGAGATGATGTCAGGAGGTTCCCAAGAGGATGGAAAGGCTGAGGGACTTCTAAAACGGAGATGGTTAAATACTCAGTTGCAAGTGTTTTGCCCTTCTATTCTGTAACATAACCCCTCTGACGGTAACACACACACATATACACACACACACAGTAATGGGTTGATCTGTATTCCCCCAAAATTCATGTGTTGAAGACGTACCACACCGCATACCTCAGAATGTGTCCCTATTTGGAAATAGGGTTGTTGCAGATATAATTAAGATGATGTCATTGTCATACTGAAGAAGGGTAGGCCCCTAATCAAATATGACCAGTGTCATTTAAGAGGAAATTGGACATAGACACACACACAGCAAGAACACCATGTGGAGAACGGAGTTATGCTGCCACAAGCCAAGGAGCTACGAGGAGCTGGGAGAAAGGCCTGGAATGGATCCTTCTCTCCTGCCTTCAGAGGAAGCACAGCTCTGCCAACTTGATCTCAGCTTCTAGAACTGTGGAGCAATGAATGTCTGTTGTTTAAGGCACTCTGTTTGTATGACTTTGTTATGACAGCCCTAGGAAACTAAACACACACAGAGACACACACGCACACACACACTCCATTGCCCAAGACTTCAGTAAAGTCTGTAGCACACACACAGCTGTGAATAATGGCATCCTAGGGATGGTGGGTTTGTAAGGAGTCCAGGAAGTAGATACTGTATGAAAAGGAGCAGGGCCTGCAGGAGGCAGAGCACAGAGTGGAGGCCAGGAAGGCCACGGAAGCAGAGGCCAGTGGCAGATGGAGCGCAGGCTTCCTCCCTGTGCCCCTGCCAGCAGGAATGTTCAGAAAGATCAGGAATGTTCCTGGGTGACTTACTGCATAAGGGATGCGGACTTGAGAAAATCTTTACTAAATCATATTTAAAAAATTAATTTTAAAATCATAAAAATTTTTTCTAAATCAGATGAGCACAGCACACTGGGGAAGTTAGAAACCAATAGTGGCTGACATCTGGATCGCAGGATCACCATGTCACGTGGGCTCTCCGGTCCAGACCGTCAGTGAGTAGTGACAAGACGTGAGCAGTCGAAGGCAAACGGCCCGCTGCACCATCCCCGAGGAAGGGCAGCCCCCGCAGCAGCCAGGCTGCTCCGTCCTTGGCCGGACGCTCACTCTCCCCCGCACAGCGAGAATGAGTTTGCTGCTTTGTGGGCTTTAGAGGGAAGCAGAGAGGAGCTTGGTTTAATGCCTACTCACTCACAAGACACAGGGGCCCGGCTGCTCTGACGCAATGTGCGCCTTTGAATCAGGAACGATTTCCGTCTCCTCCCCAGCAAAGGGAGATTGCTGAGGAAGGCCAGGTAAGCATCCAGAGATGAGACCTAGGAATCCAGGCTCTGCCGCAGGGAGGGGTGGAGAGAAGGGAGGAGCAGGTCCATCGCCGCCTGGCCCTCCTCCTTTAGCTCCTCTCCAAGCAAGCTGCTGCTAACAAGCGTTAGAGCTGCCGCTGCTTCCGAGCAGACGGGAACTACCCCTAGCACAGCCAGCCTCGGCAAAGGCTGCTGATCCTCTGTTAGGTGTTAACTGGCTGTAAAGGTGAACCAACAGCCTTCCACGCCTTCACGACTGTGCAGTCCAGAAGGGAGTGTCCACGATGAAATAGGGGACAGGGTTAAATGACATACAGGCCCGATTGCGCCAAAGTGACATGGCATGGGCATACGGAAGAAAACTGCATCCTAGCTGTGTTTTGGGAGATCAAGGAGGGCTCCACACAGAAGGTGGCATGTGAAGGCTGGGAAGAAGTTTCAGGGCCAGAGGATCCAGAAAGGATATTCCCAGCTGCAGGCATTAAAGGAACAGTGATAACTTAGGACTTTTTCAGAGCCTGGAAGCATAGTTTGGAAGCTGAAGACGGAGAGGTTTTATTTTTTGTTGGTTTTTTAAAAATTCCGTACTCAGGAACTTGCACTTTATTTTATCCACAGTGGGGAAAGCAATGCAGACTTCACAAGGTAATCCATGTTCTAGAAAGGTATCTGCAGTTTATGGACTCAATCAATAACTTGTGTTCTCCTGGTATGCCCAGCATTCTGCCAGGCACCATGGGGCCAAAAGGAAGACCACACTGCTTACTCTGAGGGGCTACAATCAACTAAAGAGCTAAGGCACAGACCCAGAATCAGAAAGAGAGCTGGGGAAGAGCACCATATAGGCCAACTGGCTGCAAGAACTCAGAAAACGAAAGCTGATCAGAAGAGGTTTAATGGAGGAAGCGAGCTGGGGCTGAGCCATGAACAAAGTTTAGGATTCAAAGTGCAGAAAGAAGGGAGAAGTACATTCTGGGATCAAGCAGGAGGAAATTGGGACAAAAGCAGCACAAACAAAGGCTGGTAGGTCAGTGGACTTGGGGTCCTGAGGATAGTGGGCTGGGTTCAGAAACTAGACGGAATGCATCCCAGGTTTTGCAGGCAGTACCGCCCACGACACTGTATCAAAGCTACTTCCTTTCCTCAAACCAGTGTAGAGATCAAGGCTAAAAAAGAGGACCCATATTTTTCACTCTTTCCAATACAATCGAACCTAGAGATGCAACCAGAAAACGTCAAGCTGCAACCTGATGCTGGAACATACTTTTGTTCCTTTGGGAAACAGCACAAATCCATCACTCTGGAAAGTTCTCAAATGTTCTTGAAGCTGATGTCCAGGATGTGCTAGCTCAGTGCCTGGGCTCTGGGAAGAACCATGGGAGAAATGATCGTACAAACTCATGGCACAACGTCAAAAGTAAGCATGAACCAGGCAAATCCTGCACATATGCCAAAAACGGAATTCTACCGCTTTACTAGCACTGACAAAAAAAGCATCTCCTCTGTAGGAGGCAGTGTGGTATCTGGGAAAGTCCCAAGGTTGAATCCTGGCAGCACCACTGCTGTGTGACCTAACTGCTTTGAGCTTCAATTTCCTCATCTGTAAAATTAGGGCAATAGCACCCCCCTCATAGTCCTGATGAGAAGATGAAACAATGGAACATTTGCAAAGCGCCTCACATGATAACTGGCATTGAGCGAGCCCTGGAGAAACACTGGTTCCTCTTCTGTTCCCCATACTGGCCTCATAGTATAAAGCCACATCAAGAAGTTTCATGTGATTTTGGGAAACTAACCAAAGGAATATGATGCTAATGAGGCTTGAAACCTCAGAGCCCATTAAAGGTCTCCAGGGCACTGGTGATGTCTAACTTCTGACATGAATCTAAGATTTGCATCTGTTCCGGATGTCACAGCTTGATCAATGCCACCTTGACATCACACTTAGCATCAAATAAGACTGGATCTGTAATAGACTGCTGGAGTGAGGCCAGTGCAGCAGCCCTGAAACCCTGCCTCCTGCCCCCAGCTTGGCAGAGAAGGCAAAAGAAATGTTCCTAAGATTCAGGAAAAGAAAGTCCGCAACATAGAACACAGCTTGACTGCCAGGAAGTCAGAATAAATTAATAATCCAACTCAACAGGCAGCCATAAGACTTGGGGGGTTCATTTTAAAGCATGGGCGTTATGCAGCCCAGAAGACAAAATGCATGAACGATAGCAGGTAAAATATGAATCAGGCTCCTTAGCAAGACAGAATGAGGATCTGTCAATTGCCAAGTCTCTTGGATTCAGACAAGAAACCTCCCTTCTGTTCTTCTCTTCCTTCCATGGCCCTTGCCTTAATTCAGGCCCATATGACCTCCTCACAGCTCAAGGACACCTGAATTTTCTCAATATACAACTCTCATCAAGTTCCTCATGCTTATCAAATAAAGTCTAGATTTCCTCACCTGCCCTTCAAAGCTGTCGGTCATACAACCTCCACCTTCATCAGCCTGCTCCCTTCCAGGGTCCTCAGGCTCCAGGCAAACCAAAACAGATGCACGGGAACCTCTGTCGTTTGCTCATCAGCATCTTAGCTTGAGCTGTTGTTTCCCCGTGAGTCTCACCTGCCCTTCAGATTTGCTTTCCAGGACGGTCATAATGAACTGCAACAAACTGTGGCTTAAAACAACAGAGATCGATTCTCTCACAGTCCTGGAAGCCGCACATCCAAAGTCAAGGTATTGGCAGGGTTGGTTCTTCCGGGAGCTGTGAGGGAGAGCTGTTCCAGCCTCTCTCCCAGCTCTGACGGCTGCCTGCATCCTTGACATTCCTTGGCTTAGGGCTGCCAGTCTCTGCCTTCATGTTCACGTGGTCTTCTTCTCTTTGTGCGTCTGTGTCTCCAATCTCCCTCTGCCCTTCTCTTATAAGGACATCTGTCATTGAATTCAGGGCCCACCTTAAATCCAGGATGATCGCATCTCCAGCTCCTTCACTTAATTACAACTGCAATAACTCTTTTTTTCCAAATAAGCTCACATTCACAGGTTTTGGGAGAACATGGCTTTTGAAGGGGCCACAATTCAACTCCTGTACCCTTCAAGACTTTGCTCTATTGCCACCTCCTCTGTGAAGTATCCTCGGATGCCTATGCACAGGAAGTACTCTTTCCCTCCTATAAACTGCCAAGATATCTGCCTGCATCTACGCTGTATCTTTGTGTGTTTGCACGTAGGGCTTATCTTTGAGTGAGATGCCTAACTTCACAGGCCTCATCAAGTAAAAGTTTGTTTCCTCATCTTTAAAACTGAGATGATAATTCCATCTACTTATAGCATTGTTTTGATAAAAAGAAGTTTTAAGGGACTTAAAACAGTGCCTGGACACAGTAAGTCATCAATAAGTGCTATCAGTATCATTATTATTATTGTTGTTGTTGTCGTCTTCCCTACGATACTGTAAGCTCCCTAAAGGCAGGCACCTCTGTATCCTCTGTGGTATCTAAGGAGTATCTTGCACAGACTAACAGATGAGTGACCATGTCAGGGAAAAATGACATAAGTTGTCTTGAAATAAAATACTCAGCACAGGGCCCAGCCTGGTGGCATAGTGGCTAAGTTTGCTGGTGTCCTGGGGTTCATAGGTTCAGGTGCTGGGTGTGGACCTGCACATGGTTCATTAAACCATGCTGTGGCAGCATCCCACATACAAAATAGAGGAAAACTGGCACAGATCTTAGCTAAGTCACAATCTTCCTCACCAAAAAGAAAGAAAGAAAGAAAGAAAGAAAGAAAGAAAGAAAGACTGAGAAGCCGATTACTCAAAGAAAAAGAAAAGTTAACACAGAGACGTGTTTGGAAATGTTATGAAGGGAATGAGTCCTCTGTCCAACTCCCCAGCAACAGTGAAATGCTCAGGTCTTCCCCAGGGAAGGAGAGTCTCTTCTTGGTAAGACATTTCTGCCAACAGTTACTCCCTTTGACTTACAAGAAGCACCACCTGGAGACCTGCCACTCAGGGGCCTTCTGAGTAAGTACAGCTTATCCAAAGGAGAATTCATTTTCATAAAGAACATCATTTCCGGGCTTATCATCATGGTAATTGTATTATATTATATTATTCCCACTGTAACTCCTGGCACTGACTTGACTCCAAAATAGAAAGGGAAATTGGGTGGGGGAGGGGCCTGACTCCTGATTTAAGGGAAGAGTGACTCAGTGGCCCTAGGGAGCCATCTCATGTGAACTGGGTAGGGTGCTGACTCACCTTGACCTTGGCCTCCTCCCATAGGTTGCGCCCGGTGAGGGCCTCTCAGGAGTTTGGAAGCCTTTAGTGTTACTGCCAGTTCTTCTCTCTCCACACCATAATCTCCCCCACGTAACCCCATGGGCTATTTTGTAAAGTTGCCTTCTAAAGGGCCAAAGTTCTTGATGGATGGTTCTGTCCTTTGCTTTAGAATAGTCTGAAGATTTCTAGAAGATTTTCACTATTAGAACTGAGGGCTGGGGCTGGTCTGGTGGCGTAGTGGTTAAGTTCACGCACTCCGCTTTGGCGGCCCGGGGTTCACAGGTTCAGATCCTGGGTGCAGACCTAGCATTGCTCATCAAGCCACACTGTGGTGGCATCCCACATAAAATAGAGGAAGATTGGCACAGATGTTAACTCGGGGACACTCTTCCTCACCAAAGAAAAAAAAAAGAGAGAGAGAATTGAGGGCTGGTAGTCACTCCCTCCTGGCTACAGATAATATTCCTAGCAACCCCACCGCCATTGACTAGGTGCTCATTATGTGCCAGACACTGTAATAAGTGCTCTACTGGTTATCCCACGTAATCCTTCCCACAGCTCTAGGAAGACCTATGATCGGCCCCATTTCACAGGGGAGAAAGTTAAGGCTTATAGATATTAAATAACTTACCTAAAATCACAATTCCTGCATGCAATTAAGCAAAGATTCAAGCTGAAATCTAACTCTCAGGTTCAGGTTCTTGATCCCCGTCCTCCACCGCCCCCTCACGGGCGTCCACACAGCGGGAAAGGCACACTTCCTCCCTCCACAGCTGCAGGTGGGAGGGCCACTTGATGTCAAAGGTGTGAATGAAAATAACGGCCTTCTTCTTGCATTTCTCAGGTGACAAACAGTGAGGCAGACCCTTCACGGGAAAACAGCTGCATTCCCAGAAGTTTACTTGATTTTAATAATAAATGTAAGCATATTTCAAGTTCCCAGAGCATGTCTGCCAGAATGACATTATTTTTCAATGTGAATTCTTGGAGGAAAAGGCAGTGTTGAGAGTCATTCCCCACTTGACGCTAATTATCCAGCATGCAAGTGCAAGCATGAGCAAAGATTCATATTTTGGCGAGGCGTGTATGAAGCAGAGTTCGGTGAGAAGACAGAAGCTGTGATCATTACATGCACTTCCCCAAGCAAAGGTCATCAAACCTCATCTGCTGGGCACGGCAAGGGCAGGTGGCTGTCATCCGGGTCAGACTTCCCTGTTCAGTCTGGGAAATAGTAAAGCAGTAGGCTATCCCATCTAGGTTTGTATAAGTGCACTCTGGGATGTTCGCACAATGACAAAATAGCCTAATGACGCATTTCTCAGAATGTATCCCCATGATTAAGTGATGCGTGACTGTAGAACAATTTACGATTTTGGATAAATTAACTCTCACCAAAACAACTGAAAACATCCACAAAAACAGTCGCTCATCTTTTGTTTTGAAACTTTTTACATGAAAATAAATTCAAATTTAAAAAACTTACAAAAATAAAAGCAGTACAAGGAACCACCAATGTACCCTTTACCCAGATTTGCTTATTGTTCACATTTTATTCATTTGCTTTATCATTTTCACTGCAGATCACTGAGAATCTGCGTCCCTATCTCTTACCCATAATCTGATGTCTTCATTTTCTATTTCAGGGTGACCAATTACCACAAGTTTAGTAGCTTAAAACCACAGCTATTTACAAGTTCCCGGTTCTACAGGTCAGAAGTCTGGGCCCAGCATGACTAAATTCCCTGCTGAGGGCATACAAGGCTGAAATGAAGGTATGGGCCAGGCCGACCTCCTTCCTGGGGCTCCTTTCCTTGTCACTGTTGGCCGAATTCAGCTCCTCACAGCTACAGGACTGAGGGCTCCATTTCCTTACTGGCTGTCAAATGGGGGCCACTCTCATCTCCTACAGGGCAGCCACCTTCCTTGCAACATGGCTCCATCCACCTCCAAAGCCGGGAATGGAGTCTCCCTCATGGGAAGTCCTCAAGCTTTGAATCTCCCTCCCAAGGAAGAGCTCAGTTCCTTTTAGGAGCTCACCTGATTAGCTCAGGCTCACCCAGGGTAATCTCTCTCTCTTTCTTAAAGTTGACTGATTTGGGACCTTCATTAGATCTGCAAAACCCCTTCAGAGCAGCACCTAGATTTGCGGTTGAATAAGTTGGAGAAGCTGTGTCTGCATCAGAGGGCGGGAATTCGGGGGGCCATCTCAGAGTTCTGCCTACCACATAAGACCATTACTAAGTCTGTGTATCAGTCGGCGAGGGCTGCCCTAGCAATATCACAGACTGAGTGGCTTCAACAACAGAAATCGATTTTTCCCTTTCTCTGTTTCTTCTGGAGGCCGGAAGTTCAAGAGCGAGGAGTCAGCAGATGTGGTTTCTCCCGAGGCCCTTCTCTATGGCCTGCAGATGGCCAACCTCCCACTGTGTCCTCACATGGCACTTCTCTCTGTCCATAGACATCCCTGGTGTCTCTCTCTCTTCCTATAAGGACACCAGCCATATTGGATTCAAGCTTCAGCACATGAATTTGGCAGAAGGCGGACACAATTCAGTCCATAACTAATAACAAAACTAAGCTAATGTTGAAGCTACCGGCCAGGCACATTTTTTGTAGGCTATCTCATTTAACATAATTATATACCATTATAAACCATTATATACAACTCTAGCGTTATCGGAATGTTTCCTATATTCTTGACTAGAAATTCTATAAGATTCCTCTTGTGACCTGATTGCTACAGCCATCTTCATCCCCCTCCACTGATGCGTGCTTCCCATTCTCCATTCTGAGAACAGTTTCACCCACCCATCAAGTTTTCTTGCTCATCCATGAGCTTGGTACAGAGACACACAGACAAGTCATCAAAATTCCTGCTCCCACTAGAGTCTAGTAGGAGAGACATTTTATGTGTGTGTCCACGTACATTTTGAAATATCTCACATAAAAAGTGTAGATTACATTTACGAACCATTCGGCACATTTAAGTTCTTAGGAAAGCTGAGACTTTGAAAGTTAAAATAATGATGTCAAGAAAGAGGCAGCTCTCTGAATATTTGGTTCTGCATTCTCTTCTCGAGCTGCCTCCACTCTAACTCTGCAGCAACACCCTCCTTTGAATGCGGCTTTAGCCAGAATTCTGTGACTGGAGGAGAACCACCTGGGCTTTGAAGGGGGGATGTAATTAGAGCATAAAAGCACTACACCTGACTAGGTCAGGAGCCTCAAATTCCACTCGCCCTGCTCAGGATTAGAAATAAAAATTCACTTAGAAAAAAATCCTTTCTTTTCTCACTGTCCCACGCGTTCACTTTTTATGCTAACACCAGACCTCCTCTCCTTCAGGAGGCAAAGGCAGCATTTGCAGCTACTCCAGAAGGAAATCTCCAGATTTGCAGGTCCAGGGGCTTCTCAGGTGCTGTGATGTCACCCTGGTGAGGAGCCCTTCCCTCCCGCCCTCTTGCATCCTCCCGTGTCCTCCCCTCGCAGCCCCAGCCCTCCCTTTCCTAGTGCCCCGTGGGCCTGGCGCTGATTCCTCCATCTCCCTCCCTGGCTCATCTCTTCACCTGTGGACCAGGCCGGCCTGAGGCTCCAGGAGGGCCCGCCCCCGCCCGCCTCCCCGTGGGCTGTGGGCTGTGGGCTGATAAATGGCAGCTCGACTCGCTAGGGCGCTTCCCTGTCCCTGCTCGAAGCCCTGCCCGTGGTGGGACCTCTGCCCATGGAGGAGGAGACGTACCTGGAGCTCTACCTGGACCAGCGAGCCGCACAGGTGAGCCTGGGAGGGTGGCCACTGTCTCAGAGACAGGACCCGCGTCCCTGCCCAGCTGCGGAGGGCCAAGTCCTGCGCCCAAGAGCTCTGCCTTTATTATCTCTTATAAAACTCCTAGCGACCTTAAGAGGGTCTTGATTCTCCCCAGCTTTCAGCTGAAAAGTAGAAGCTTAGAGGTGAAGTCATTTGCCCAAGGTTGCCAAGCAGAACTTGAACTTGGTCTTGTGTGAACTGAAAATGGGAATTGGAGGCACCTGTGGCTTCTTTCAGTTTGTGATTCTGAAGATTTTTTGGTTTTGTTTTTTGGCTTTTTTTATAATTCAAAACATCTTTAGCGTGAAGTATCGTAGAAAAGAGAGGAAGGATTCTTCAAAAACAAAAGCAAGAGAGCAACTTATTTGGGAATGGGGCCATTTTTTAAACAGACAAGGATTAGTGCTGACGTAGTGTCAAGGAGGGGGAATTCGGCTCCTTCTTGTGCTTTGTGGGCTAATAATGAAATTGACACAGGACCAGATTAACAGGAAAACCCCAATTTAATTACATATCCATGGGAGAATCATGAAAATGATGCTCGGAGAGTCAACAAACCCAGCAGTATATGTACCTTTCGCACAAAGAAACAAGTTTATGAGGAATGACAGGACAGAAACTTAGGGTTGAGGTACATAATTAGGAATTTAAACAGTTTGGGCCTGAGGTAGGAAATTAGTGAGGGGTGTTTACGCAGACTTCTGGACTCTGAATGCCCTGCCTCAGTGATAAGGATGCAGGGAGAGCACTCTTCACGCAGGAGATTCATTTCCTGCTTTCAGGGGAAACAGAAGCAGGACATGCCCTTTTTGCTTCTCAAGTAACTTTAATTCTGAATAGTCAGCATGCTATTGTGGGACATTTGGAGGCAGCCTGGATTGGGCCCCAGTAGCTCCCTCCTCAGACTTCCCTGGAAGCTTCACATATTAAAAGTTGACATGGTAGATTGTTCCATTATTTCATTGAGTTGATCTTTTAGTCTTGAATATAGGTCAGTTCAGGGACTGGCCCGAAGGCCAAGTGGTTAAGTTCATGTGCTCCACTTTGGCCGCCCAGGGTTTCACTGGTTTGGATCCTGGGTGCAGACCTACGCACTGCTCTTCAAGCCATGCTGAGGTGGCATCCCACATAGCACAACCAGAAGGACCTACAACTAGAATATACGACTATGTACTGGGGGGCTTTGGGGAGAAGAAGAAGAAAATAAAAAAGATTAGCAACAGATGTTAGCTCAGGTGCCAATCTTTAAAAAAAAAAAAGTTCAGTTCAATTAAACAGTCGTGTCTCATTTTATGAGACAGTGAGGCAGGTGGGCTCCCAAAATTAGGTCTATGGTACAAGCAATCAGGTATTTAATAAGAGGCATTTCTATGGAAACAAAGAAAAATAATGATTAATGGTTACAGCAAATTATAAGCCAGTTTCTGAGCCCAGGAGGCAGCCAGTCAAGAAGGTTTCTAGATGTCAGGGTCAAAGCATCTTTTGCAGTTTGAAATGTCTCTGATAATGTCATCAGGGGTTCAGGTAAACTTCCTGAGATGCTCACTCAGCAACAGGCATGAAGGCTGTTTAAACACAGGCTGTGTGGTGGTCTCTCAAATTCATAGCAAGTCATTCAGCTTCAGTTTGCAAAGCTTCAGGGAAGAAGGGCAGCTTTAGTTCTCAACGATTCCAAGTCAAAAGCTGGAGGAAAATTGTAAATGTTAGTTTGGAGAGTTGTAGTCAAATATTGGAGGAAACCAGAAGGAAATTTAGGATCCACTCCAGTTTTTACGTAAATAACAAAACTTCAAAGAAAATTAACAGCACTAGAATCTAATATCCACAAGTATGTATTATGGTTTCTACTGAAACATAATTTTTCTCTATAAAATCACCCTCATTTTGATCAAAGATAGTCAAATTAAGACTAATTTGCTTGCAAAATAAGTTTAGTTTCAATAAACTTGTCTCAGTTATTTACATAACTACAGCACAAATAATGATTGATGCTATAGGCTTTTAAAAATTTGCTTTGATGGAACTTTTCGTAAGGAATCTTGAGATTGAACTTTTAATAGCCTCTCAAGGCTAAGAAGTCAAGCCAAATATTCCACCTGCAATACCTATAGATTTTGGTCAGTTCTTCTCTTCGTAAGGCTCCCAACATTTCTTGAGGTTCTTGTACCTGCCAGGAAGTGACCTTTTTACTTACCTGGTTAGGCTGTCAGGAACCCTGTAAGTAAGGTACCAGGGGTGTGTGGGTTTTTTTTTTTTTTTTTTCCCTCCAAGGCACTTTATTGGCTTCATAAAATCAACCTTAATTCCTTAAAGCTGTTTGGTCATAGCTAAGTTTATGCACGTCTCTCTTAAACATGACATTCCAGACAAAGCCTTGGTAATATAACCATTGTTTCCAACTGTGTCCTGTTATAAGGAGAACAGATTCCTATTGAACTTAGGCAAATAAATATATTGCCATGAAAATAATAATACTGAGTTTCTGAATTCTGGAGGGATAAAGTAGAGAGGAAAAGTAATTGTTTCAATTCTGCTTACATTACAAAGGTATAATTCACCAAATTGCTGTAAGTCATAGATAGCTTAAGAGAAAAGAAGGAAAAAAATGTTCTTAGAACTGGAAAAACAAGAGATTAAAAAATAACATTTCAGACAAAAAGTCTCAAATTATAATCATCATCAGTTCATTTAGTCTGATGTAATTCTTGTTCTGTTTGAATCCAGTTTTTCTATTAGTTCTCTCAACTTTGCCTGATGGTTGACGGTGATAGGGACAGTGATAATTCCAAGAAGTTTGTGAGGTTTTTGTTAAGGCTAGTATGACTTGCCCAGTGAAGTGGGTGTCTCAGTCACTGGAGATTGCGGAAGGTACACCCCAAGTGGGAAACACATTTTCTAACAGTTTTCTTTTCCATTGTGAGGTCATCAGCTTTGTGACAAGGGAAGTCTTCAACCCATCCAGAAAACACACATATGACAACAAGAACATATTGACAACTCATACGAAATGGCAGTTGAATGAAGTCCAACTGAAAATGTTCAGAGGGCCCAGAGGGAGTTCTGAGGCCTCTGGGGACAGAAATAGCTTTTCCTATAGTGGGTGAAGGAATGTAAAAACTGAAAAATGGGGTTTTCCAGGAAGCTGGAAAGAACTAAGTGGCCATCTTGGGTTTCCCATAGCCCTGACTGTTCGTTTAGTTTACAGCTATTGTTTACTAATCTTAATTTTTCTGATTCAGCAGCCTGTTGCCATGTTACCAGGACATCAGGATGGCAAGAGTCTGGCAATGGCGGAGGGGTCAATTATTTTTGCAGAAGTATAATGAACTTCATCCACGTGTATCATAACCTTTATAGATTCTATTGTTGCTGCCTTTGCAGGAAAGTCAGCAAAGGTGCTTTTCTTATATTTAGATTCAGTCCTTTTGGTGAACCTCAATTTTGATGACAGCCAACATTTTATACCAGGACATATTGGACTTCCAGGAATTTCACATAATTTCTGGAACTCATAAAATAAACAGCTACGACATAAAGAAGGCTTAATGTAAATTTCTTATTTGATAATGCTTCCTGTGTAATTTAACATATCACATAAGCTTAATTAGTTTCATATCCCTCTCTTTATAAGAAGAAAGAGCAAATCTTTTGAAATGTTTCAGGAATCCTTGGAAAGAATCACAAAGTTAGCTAGAGGTCAAGACTGACTTCATTTAGAATTTGATTTTGGGAAGTTACTCAAAAAATACCAAAGTGGGGCTGGCCAGATGGCACAGAGGTTAAGTTTGCATGTTCCACTTCAGCACCCGGGGTTCACCAGTTCGGATCCCGGTGTGAACATGGCACTGCTTGGTAAGCTTTGCTGTGGCAGGCATCCCAGATATAAAGTAGAGGAAGATGGGCACAGATGTTAGCTCAGGGCCAGTCTCCCTCAGCAAAAGAGGAGGATTGGCAGCAGATGTTAGCTCAGGGCTAATCTTCCTCAAAAAAAATCAAGTTTGAAAACACTTGCCTAAATAGGATCACAGATTATTATGAAACTTAATATCTAATTAATCAAAATGACAAAAAGATTTCAAAGACAAACATAGAAGGTTACATTGCTGCAAAACCTTAGCTCTTTTTAATAGAAAAGACAGCTTTTAACATAAAGCACAAAATAGTTCTGATAAAACACAAAAAGGTAAAGAAGAACCTTTCATAATCTCTTATCAGCAGACTAATATTCTAAGAATATTTTGTTCTTTTAAGAAATGAAAAGAAAATTAAGTTCCAGTTTTATACAAATACATTATTGATATTAAAGCTTATTTTTAAAATTCTTAAGATATTTTAATTTTCGTTAACTTGAACACACAAGGTAAGACTTTCCTCTTTCTCTTTTTTGTTTTGTGTGTGTGTGTGTGTATGTGTATGTGTGTATGTGGAAGATTAGCCCTGAGCCAACATCCGTGCCAGTCTTCCTCTACTTTGTGTGTGGGACACTTCCACAGCATGGCTGATGAGTGGAGTGGGTCCATGCCTGGGATCTGAGCCTGGGAACCTGGGCTGCTGACATGGCGTGCATGGAACTTTAACCGCTCGGCCACAGGGCTGGCACCTCTTTCTCTCTCTCTTTTTTTTTTTTAACAAGAAAACCATATTTTAATTTTGTGCCAGATTACTTTTGATATTAAAACTCATTCACTTAATTAAATTCATTCCAATTTTAGTTAGCACTGACCACACATAAAAGCCCTTCCCAAAGATTTCTTTTCTATAAACCTTCCATAACTTTCTGCGTCCATTTTAGTTTGTCCCTTGTTCTTTTTTATTCAGAAATAACCAGCTTTATTTTGGGGCAATTAATTTTTTTTCCTCATCAAAAATGCATCTCCATTCCTCATACCTTTTTTTAACCAAAAACATAAGTATTATTTTCCTTGCATAGAGATTTTTAAATTATTTTTAGTAGCTTTAATTACATATATCAATTAGAATTCTTTTTTTTTTAAGATTGGCCCTGAGCTAACATCTGTTGCCAATCTTCCTCTTTTTTTTCCTCCCCAAAGGCCCAGTACATAGTTGTATATCCTAGTTATAAGTCATTCTAGTTCTGTGTGGGACACCGCCACAGCGTGGGTTGATGAGCAGTGTGTAGGTCCATGCCCAGGATGCAAATCGGTGAACTGCAGGCTGCGAAAGCTGAGCATGTGAACTTAACCACTCAGCCATGGGGCCAGCCCCTCCGTTAGAATTCTTAACCTTAGAAACCTTAATTTCTAGTAAAAACTAAGAAGTAAGCAATTGTGAACTGTATGTTATACCCATATTCTTTAGGCTGGCACATTTATGAATACATCTTATAATTTCTAGAAACATTTTTTCATAGTGCAATCTTCCAGTAAAGCAGAAGACATATTTTTTAGTAGACCCAAATTCATCTTTTAGTTTTTATGTAATAAGAAGCCAAAAGGAGATAAACCTCTGTTCAGTAATTAGTGTTTTATCATTTTATCTTACCTGGAAATGATCCAGATATTCAATGAACTTTTCATCATTCAACCTTAGCTAGTAAAATTCTAAAGTTTTAAGCCATCAAAAAGACTGGAAGTTATTTTTAAGTGCACATACCATTAAACATAATTGTTGCATCTAAAGATTCTTAGTGCATTAACATCTGTATAATTCATTTGTTCTTAACAATTAGATTATTCATAAACTTCATAAGACATCTTCTCAAGTTAATTTTTTTGTTGACAAATTTTGTAATGGAGATAATGTGAGCTTATTTGACTAATAGCCCAGGTAGAATGAAAGTTGCATGTAATACTGATAACTCTGAAGACATATCTATTTTAATTAGTCAACAAACTTAAACAAGCTTTCGTTTACCAAAAACTATTTTGTATCATGTTAACTTGGAAAACATTTGGATTAGTTTCTATTATATTTAGAAATAATTTATATAAGCACTTACTTTGTTACTTAGAGCTCTTTAGAAATTAATTTTGATAATACCATGGGGAGGTAGAAAAATGCTTTATCTATAACATACATAGAGAGACAGACACAACAGATCTTATAGCTTTTATTTTAAAATTTCAGCCATAGGTACAATACAAAACTCACTAGTTTATAAATAATTGTGTCTCTAGCAGATGGAACAAATTAAGGTTACCTATTTAGAAGTGTTTTTTTTTTTTTTTGGTTAATATTTGTGGAGAAGACTTTTAAGATTTATATTTGCCTTAGACAAGGAGGCTGTGAGTTAGATTTGGGGCAAAAGAGCCTCTCCAGCAGCCTGCATTTAAAATGAAACATTTTTCCCTTTTTTTTTTTTTTTTTAAACTTCAGACTTTTCTGACTGAGCTGTCCTGGTAGTCTCAGGAAATTGTGGGCTGTTATCTTCTGGGGTGTTTACATTCTAGACAGGGTAAAATTTACAACTTTAAAGGACAGAGAAAATAATGCAAGTTTTTTTCCTAGGAGTTTTGGGGTAATTTTTCCTTCAGTCTTAGGAATTGGGGCTGATCTAAATAAGAGTTCTCAGAAATGTTTGTCTTTTGAGGTAAATTGGAGAGGTTTTAGGATTGATGAAAAGGAATGGGTGGAATCTGAACTGCTTTTAGAGCTGCATTTTCCGTTTTGCAAAGATTTGTAAGATAAGGACAGTTGCTCTCAGTTCCTCAGAAATTGGGTTGTAACTTAAATGACATCATAGGTTGATCTACCCATCCAATTACATTATCCCTAATTTGTTTTTTTCCTCTGGGTACATAGTTTTATTTTAACTTAGGGAAGAAGGCCTTTAAAAAAATCCTATCAGGCTCCAAATATCAGCTTTCAATTTGGCCAATTTTTAACCACAGAACTCCTGGGGGAAAAAATCCTTGTAAATATCTTGTCAGTTTTCAACTGGGATAAACATTTCTGGTAGTGTTAAACAACTCCATGGACCTAAGAGGTGTCCATAAAGGTTATTACTTTTCCAAGATCCAGAGTCATTCCCAAAGATAACTCAAAGAAAGGACTGTCAGCTTGCATGTCCCAGGCAGGCAGAAAGTTAAGTCAAGCTCCTAGGACACAAAGTGAGACAGGCAGGAAGGTGATAGTTATCCCTGGGAGAGAAAGGGTCAGTAACCGGCGAGTCTGGGTTTGGAAAGGAAGGAACAACATGAAATGTTCTCCTCTCTTGACTGGGCGTCAGAGAATGGCCATTGAGTGGAGCTCAAAGGGCTGTTGTCCAGGGTGCCTGAATTCCCCAGCAAGGGGTTCTAGGATATATCAGCAAAGGATATTACACAGGAAGGCCTGAAGCTAGCAGACCCTGATTATAGAGCCCAGCAAAGCGAGCTTTACTGCCAGCCCTGGGTGCTTCTGTTAAATTCATTTTCTGGCTTTTTCTATTTACGTGAGTAACCTATGTACTCGTAGAGATTAGGCTGGGGTGCTCTCTGTAACTCTTGAAGGCAAAGGAAGCTAAAATAGGCAGATGGGCCCGGATTTTAAGAAAGAGATTTTATGTTGGGTTTTTGTAGTAAATATAAATGTTTTGTTCTCTCATCTTGTTAGGGAGCCCCAAAGTCTAGCTGTTATATACTTTCCCTTTTTCTGAAGTGATGGACAGTTGTACTTCCAATGTCCTGATGTGTTGTTTTGTTTGTTTGTTTTTTACAATATCTGCAAATGTCTGCAGGTAAATAAGGGGTCTGAGTGGACTTTGATTTCTGTCCTAATTTCTGTCTTTCCCTTTTAAGTGAGTCTCAATGCTAGCCATTATACCCATATGAGTGCTCTCTAAAAAAATTTTTTTCCAACTTAGAAGTTTTTCTAGTTTAAAGGGTCCATCATTTGTCCATTGACAAGTAGGATTAGGATCTTAATAGTGACTCAAACCAATAAGCCTTTTTTTTTTTCCTACTGAAGGAATCTTTTTATTTATGGCACCAGCACAGGCCTGGCACACAGTATGATACTTAACAGATGCTGAATGTGTGAATGCTGTTTCATATACATTATAAGAAAATGCATTAAAAGGCTTTTTTTTCCTTGTCCTTTGGCTTTAAAGAAAATGCACGTTATTTTCATTGGAATAAAACCTATTCAGAACTAAATATTTGCTATTTGAAAACTTTGAACAACAAAAATGTCATGTTTTTACAACTTATTACCAGATGCTGTGGTCCAGGCTACCTTATCATTAGAAAAAAGATAACATTTCAAAATACAAGGAAAACACTTAAGAGATGAAAGAACTCTTACAACTTACACAATCATTAGCCAAGGAAGGCTGGAGCCTTAACGTTTACAGCTCAGTTCTCCAAGGATCTGACCCAAAGTGAAGATCTCTAAAACTCATTGTGTGCTCTCAGCTCTTCTATCAACAAGCCTTTTAATGGCTTAACCATGGAAGCAAGAGGTGTCCCCAAAGGAGAGCATGAAGGATGCCGTCCTCACCACATCCAGAGAGTCCCCTGCCAGAGTTAGCCTGAGAACCATGAGGGGCCCTATTTTAAGCAGCTATTCCAAAACACAGGAAAGCACATTTTTCCATTTTTGAACAGAATAGGGTGTTTAGATTCCCCGAGCTTGGACCCACCGTCTACTTGGTTGCGTGCCAGATGCAGGTGCATCCTCCAGTTGTGGAGACTGAAGATCATCTCTGGAGGAGAAGATCAGCAAAATCAAGGGTACTCGTCCACAAAACGAGTTTCACAAATATTTTCTCCTGCTAATCTAAATTTAGAGAAAAAGAAATTCGCGCCCCTTTCATTCCCATCAGACTCTGCAGACAGAGATCTGGGAGGCTGACATGGTAAGAAGGCTTACCTTCTTGATGGCTTGTGTAGATGTCCAGGATCTTTTAGCTGCAGCAGCCTCGGGGAGAAAGCAGTTTCTCAGCTGGTGATTCTCCTGGCTGGGTCACCGAAACTGTCGGAGTGCGGGAAATTCTCCCCTTCTTGCGCTCTTACGGCTAGACTAGTAATAAAATTGATGCAAGACCAGATTAATAGGAGAAAAACTCAGTTTAATACGTATGTATTGGAGATCATAGAAAAATGATAGAGAATGAACAAAGGCAGTATATATATATATATATTTTACACAAAGAAGCAATAAATTTAAGGAATGACGGGACAGAAACTAAGGTTTGAGCTATGTAATTTGTGACGAATTTAAGCAGAGTTTAGGTTTGAGGTGTAAATTAGCAAGACTTGTTTATATAGGCTTCTTAACCCTGAATTTGTAGCTCGGTGATAAGGATGCAAGAAGAGTACGTTTCGTGTGGGAGATCTCAGAGGAACAGAGACAGGAGGGTCAGAATGCCCTTTTTGCTTTTCAAGTAACTTTAATTCAAAATAATCAATGTGCTCTTGTGGGATGTTTTGGGGTGGCCTGCCCTGGGCCCCAACGGTAGAAATAGTGACGTCCCATAGCATTTAATATAGCAAAGGAGAGCCCACGCAGGAGGGGGTTCTGGGAAAGATGAGTTGATGGTCCTGCAGTAAGAGTTTAACAAAAAGTTTCTTCAGATACAAGGCCAAAGATGCAGTCACTACTCGCAAGGGGGCTGCCAAGTTTCCATCACCACAGAACATCTCCCTTCAATATCTTGTTGCCCTTGCCTTAGAGTCCTTTCTGAAGTTTTGTTTCCTTGGGTGAGAGCTTTGTCCTCTGGTGTAATGTGGAGACAGAGGGGAGACACTGGTTGTTGCAGATATTAGTCGTTTAATGTAAATTGATGGCTGAAATCATTTCCAGCTAGGACAGGAGAAGCCAAGGAAACAATGGAGAGGAATCAGGGCCACTGTCCCCACCGCACTTTTCTCAGGACCATACTGTAGCAGGGGAGATGGAGGCTAATTAATTCAAAATGAAATAAGCTCAAAAATCTTATTTCTTTGAACAATCAGTCACCCCTGCCATCTGCTGGGCTTGTGGTAACAGAGCAATGCAATAGGATCTAGCCAGACATTTTCTCTCAGCTGAGGTAGCTTTGTCACTGAGAAGACGCAACACGAGGCATTCATGACTGTTCAGTTGTCAGGAGAAAGATCTTCTAAGGGATGAGGTCATCCTGCAGGCGGTGCTCAAAGTCTAGAATCTAGGCCTGCAACTTGGGTGCAGCAGGTGGTAATATATGTACAAAGGTAACCAGTTTTTTCTATAACAAAGCCCATGAATTTTACATTAGCTGCTTCCCTCAGTTACCGCCTCCTTCCCTCAGTGGATGGTAAGGAAAGTTGAGCAGCCTTCCCTGGACTGGACACTGATTTAAACTATTCTTGCCATTTAAACTTCAATAACTTTTTTTCCTATCGTGAATCCGTGTAACTAGGATGTTTTCTTATCTCTTCTTGGACAGGAAGGAATAATGATGGCTCTTTAGTGGAATCTTGATGAGCACTCAGGACTGTATCTTAACCTTCCTTCACTTATTGTCCTTCTCTTTAAAATATGAATTTAAAACTCTAAAAAATCTTTAAATCAAGTGGAGTTTATAATCAACTTAGAGAACAGTAAACTTATTCTCTTCAAAGTACACACAATTAAGAGCACCATGGCTCAATGGAGAGAGTTAGAAAAGTTACAAAAGCCACAGAGTTACAAAATTGGGTCCAGAGTGGTATCCTACTGTGGATCAACTAAAGTAGGACAAATATTTTATAAAAAATGCTTTCTTTCTGCATGTTAAGGTATGCGTTCTTGTTTCTTTTAAGTGTGCTTGCTATTACCCTAACACAGAGCTTCCGTGAGACTTCGTGCAAAGAGGTGGGGCCTGACTAGAAGCTCGAATGGCCTCTCACCCTGCACAGGGTGCCTGCCTGCCACCGTGTATCCCGTTGGTGTGATGTGACATTCTATTTGTTTTTTGTCTGTCTGTTTTGGGAACGGTCTAGGATGACCTCACCCAGCCCAGGTCACCCCTGCCCAGCTCAATTGTGCCTTTCGATGTGTTCATGCCTAATTCATCCACCCCGGAGACCGCATTTAGTTCACTTCTTGAGGAGGTCGAAGAAGCATCTGGTGATTTCTCATCGGTGGATCTTAGCTTCCTATCGGATGAACTTACCCAAGAAAATAAAGACCCAGCTGTCGCTAGAAGCAAGCGTGAAATTGAAGAAAGTTGTAAAACTCCAAGTCAGCCATTACCCAGCGAACAGGATGCTGGCCCAGACCTAAACAGCAGGTTGTCAAATTCCCATTCTCATCTGCACCCTGGTGATGCTGACTCGGTCCAGCCCTCTCTTGAGAAATCAACCTTCTTGCCTCTGGCATCCATAACTCCCATGACACCAATGACCTCTGTTTCAGAATGTTCTGGAACTGTGCCTCAACTACAGTAAGTTTTGGGGTGTTGTAAAATTATGCGTCTGGGTGTGCATTTTATATTCCTGAATGTGATGACCACTAATTTCAGAATAGTGTAAGGGAGAGAATTTCGGATTCCATTCTTCTTTGTTTTATGAGTTCTTAACCAAACTGTCTAAAGCCATAATCCATTATCTGTAAAATGAAGTGCTAATACTTGATCTCCTAAGAGGGAGTTAAGAGTTGATACCCACATTCTCGAAGGATTGTATTGTTTATACTAAAGTACTGAAGCGGCTGAAAATTGTGGTTAGGGTTAGATGAACACAAAGAATAAAAAGATGGAAACTTGAATTTGATTTGCAAGTTGACATATGGCACTTTCTATTTTTGAGGCATAATTTCGAAACAGATGTCAAATGTAATTTTAAAAGTTTTAAAATTTTAATTTTAGTCATCTAGTGAAATTTTAGAAACAGCTATTTTAGTGCTTTTGGATTTTTACATTTTGCTAGGGACCGTATTACTATGTATCCACATTTAGAATAATTCTCCCCCTAGGAAGTCACCAAGAAATAACCTAGGAAATGAGGAAGTTAATGTTTTAATTCTTTTTTACTTTTTATATCTGATATAGTTTTCTAAATTGACTTACTTCTTTAGGAATGTAGTTTCCACTGCAAACCTGGCCTGTAAACTGGATCTGAAGAAAATAGCTTTGCAAGCAAGAAATGCAGAATATAACCCAAAGGTAAGATTTCTCAGTTTTCCAACAATTAGCTGCTTTTTAGATTTACTTTCCTCATATGATCATGATATTGGCCCATTCCTTTGTTTACATATATTTTTTTAAAAATTTGTTAGTAAAAAGCTTTTGGCAACTCAAAAGGTTAATTGCCTCATTCTGTTTTGAAGTTTTGAAAAATATTCTCATTCTCGGTGCTGAATAAAGCAGTGACTGAGCAGCTCTTACAAGTGGAGATGTTCCCCTTGTCATCCCAAAAGAATTCCCCATATTATGATTTTCAGCCTGACTATGGAGATGCTAACTTTCTTAAAACGTTGTCATAATTCTGGAAATAATTTTTCCAAGTGTTGTCCCATCTAGCTGATGCTTGTTTCCACTTATAGTTTCTCTTATTTGAGAAAGATTAAGTGTAAAGTTCAAGCTTCTTTTTTTTTTTTTTTCCTGCTTTATCTCTCCAAATCCCCCCTGGTACATAGTTGTAGATCTTAGTTGCAGGTCCTTCTAGTTGTGGGATGTGGGACGCCGCCTCAACGCGGCCTGATGAGCAGTGCCATGTCCGCGCCCAGGATCCGAACCCTGGGCCACAGCAGCGGAGCTCGTGAACTTAACCACTCGGCCATGGGGCTGGCCCCTAAAGTTCAAGCTTCTACTTACTAATATAAGATTGTTTTCCCCCCAAAGTGAAATAAGATCTAGTCTATCTTGTGTCTTTCCAAGGCCAGGCATCCCATTTTCAGTGGTCTATTCACCTAGGAAGTAGACTTGTTAATTCGATCAACATTTCATGATTTGGTGGCTCTGTGCTTAGGAGTACAAAGATGAATAAGGTCTGGTCCTCACTGGGAAAAAGTTCACTGTCTTGGGTGATGTAGGGATTCATGAATTTAGATGACAAAGATCATATTAGTAGGCATCCAGAGGACTTTGCCAGTATCACCTATTTATGGATTAGGTGGCTGTTTTCCTGGTGTGGTAGTGTTGTTACTGACATCTGAATTTAAATCTTACCTGAATGTTACCCCAGTGCAATGTAGCTTTCCTTTTCGTATTTCCTATAGCTGCCTATGTTGAGAACAGGAACACAGTGATGAGCTAGGATTCTTATGGCTGCAGCAATGATTGACCACACTGCTGAGCAATCTGCATTTTACGTATATTTTATTCTGCATCATCCTTAGCTCTCCCCTCATTTTATTTTGATGTACTGGATATGTCCAAACTTGGACTTGACAGCCAAAGAAATTCTGGCTTGGCGCTTAACCTACCTTAAGAATTGGACAAAGTGATTACCAGGTGAGAGTGCTATCTTTTTAGGAAACACTTGGAAAACATTAAGAGGACTGGACCAACTCTGCAGGTTCTTTTACTGTCTGTTAATGCTTCAGATCTGAAATTACCAGCCTGTGGAGTGATCTATGGTCCTGTGGAGTAGCTTTGGCCCAGGGAACTGGTGGTCTCGCACAGTGCCAACCCCAGTTTCCACCCCAGCTTTCTGGGGGAAAGAAGGGAAGGGAAAGGAAGTATCTGTGTAGGACCAGTAGGAGAAGCAGGTCATTCAGTCATATGTCAGTGTGGTGGGCCAGTAGCTCTCAGCCTTCCCCTGCTCAGCACCACCTGGAGGCCTTGCCGATGCTGCTGGTCTGAGGACCACACTTGGAGAACTACGGCAGGCAAGAACTTAACAAACCAACTTTTTGTCCTTCATCCTCAGCATGCCTATCAATATATATATTCTATTCTATATTTTGGCTGCTTTTTAGTACGCTCTAGAGTCTCGGTGAGCTTCTAGCAAACTTCATACTTTTTTTTTCCCCCAACGATTCTTTGAAAGAAAAAGGAAGTATTTCAAAGTAAAAAGCACAAAGTCAGGTTAGTGGTGATTTTAAATCTCAACTTTACCATTTCCTGTGTAGTGTGGGAGGTTAAATAACCACTTAGTCTCCCTGTGCACTAAGTGGGAATAGTACTGGACTAGACTTAGTCCTGGCGTGAGGATAAATGAGAGAAAACGTGTAACGCCCTTAGCATAGGGCCTGAAACATAACAGACACTCCTATTTCAGGTTTACTTTTATTATTCTTACCTGTTTTTTCTAAATACATTTTAGAATCACGATCATTTATGTTAATATTAATGTGGGGGAATAGACCCAGACATTTTCTAATTTTCCCATCCAATTTCAGTTTATTCAAGACTGTTTTCTTGTCCAGCTCAGCCTTTCAACTGGAATGGTATTAACTCCTGGCAGAGGCTAATTGTCTTTTTGGCTTCTGTGTGTAGAGATTTGCTGCTGTCATAATGAGGATCCGCGAGCCCAGGACAACAGCCCTCATATTTAGCTCCGGGAAAATAGTCTGCACAGGAGCCAGAAGGTACGAGGAACCCCCCTCCACCACCGCCAGACAAGTAATTCAGTATTAAAGCAAGGAAGGATAGCATTAATGTTCTAAAACACATGGTAGAAGCATAATATTTTCTTTACTGAAGAGTTAAATTCATGATATGCCAAATTTTGGGTTAAAAACATTCAGCCTTATAATACTTATATCCTACTTCACAGTCCCTCCCGTTAAACAGAGGAGGCTTCGCTAGGCTGGTACATCTTGTTTTGAAGGTGTATTTTAAAAAGAAGCTACAGTGGGGATAAAGCCTGCTATAAACCTGGGGAAGCAGTTTTTGTGTACTTTCCTTATTGCAGATAAATGAGTAACAGAGTTTGAAGGAGGGCAATTAGACATTTCTTGACCATGAGCTTGAGCATTAGCTCAGGAGGCATCTCTTGAAAGGCTCTTCTTTCCTGGGTGTCATGCAGAGGTGCCCTGTGCTCATGTAGATCCTGTCACCTAAAGTGGTAGTGGAAGAGCAGCCCTTGCCTCTAGGTATTAAAAGGTGGGTAGCAAATTGTCCCCCTGAAAGGTTATACCAATTTCTTCTTGCTCTAGAGACGTATGAAGTGTTCATTTTCTCTGGACACTGGGTGTTCATATTCTTTTTTATATTTGCCAACTTGAATGGCAAAAAAGTTACGTTGTTCTACTGACATATCTTTGATTTACTAGTGACACTAACTTTTCATAAGCAGATAAACTGCCCATTGTGTCTTTTGCCCAATAATCTATGCAGATATTTGTCTTTTAATAGTTAAGTATTTCCACCATTTTGTACTGTAAATACTTTTCTCAGATTAATGTTAACAAAATTTTTTTAACAAAATTAAACATTTGTGTATAGTCAGTCTATCCAATTTTTTTCTTTATAATTTCAACATTTAGCTTCACGCTCAGGAAGGCATTCCCCATGCACAACATTACATAAACATTGACCTCCATATATTTTTCTGGCCTTTTTTAGGTCCTGCTTTGTGTTGAAGAAAGGAAATTGATGTTTTGATTTATCTAGAGTTTTCTCTAGACGATGGAAAAGTTCTCTATCTCTGCTGTCTATTGTGGTAGCCACTAGTCACATGTGGCTGAGCACAAATATAGCTAATACAACAGAGGAACTGAATAATTTATTTTAGTTAATTTAAATTTAAATCGCCACATGTGGGTAGTTCCTATCATATTGGGCAGAGCAGATCTAGAATTTTATTTCAATCGAAGAGAAATAATTTTTTTTCAAATGGCCAGTCAGTGCCCCAATACGTTTATGGAAGAATCTATTCTTACTCCCTTTTTCCCCTACCTGTTTTTACATGTTAGTTTCTTTACGTGTGTCCGAGTAAATTTCTGGGCTCTTCTGTTGATCTGTGTGTCCTTTGACCTAGAAATCTCCATTTTTAATGGAGACAGCTCTGCAAGATATCTGCAAGGATGTTCATTTCAGCATTGTTTAAAATTGGGAAAACAAACATCTAGTAATAGGGTTTTGATTAGATCATAAAATAAACTTTTATTTAGCCATTAAAACACACACATATATTGAATTAGAAAGATGGTCCCATCATGTTACATTCAGGGGGGCAGGCAATTAAATTGTAGGTTTATTATCCAACTTTCACTTTAAAATATGCTCATATTAGACACACGTTCATGGGTATCTTTCCCTGTCTGAATTTATTTGGTTCCTAAAATCTGGTCCTGAAAGCTTGGATAGTGAGTTCAGATAATAAGAGATAACAAGTATTTGGTTCTTGAGTTTTGGATAGAGAGTTGTGAAAGTTTGGTTAGCGTAAGAGATGTCAGAATTATCTCCAAAAAGTTATCCAAACCTGTTCTCTTTAGTTGTAATAACCATGGTTTGCATAGTGAGGGATACCTGTGTTTGCATAGGAAAAGTGCAGAAGGGTCAAATTTATCAGTGGGAATCATCACTGGTGGTGACATTTCAAGGTTCTTTATTTTCTAATGTTTGTACAAAAGCATGTATGCAGACTTTAACTGTTAGTTGTTTGAATGGGAATTTCTGTGTGATAGTCACAGCTAATAGCCCAAGAAATTACAGGGCTATGCGAACTCTTGAAATTTGACCTTATAAACACTAACACTATCGGAAATGTAATGGGTCATTTAGGGGAAATGTTTTTCAAAATGGAAACAATTTATTTCACTGCTAACTTGGCCTCAAGGCCTTGCTAGGGACATTTCAGGAGTTAGAAATAGATGAGGAGATTCAACGTGAAGTGAAGTATGTGAAATAATTAATACACATAAAAGGGGCAATTGAGAAGGATCTAGATGGAAAAGAGAATCAACCACTTCCGTTGGTCGGGAGACAAGTTTAATCTGGCTTTCCTTTCAGTTGCGTCTGATTTTCAACTGAAAGATGGGGACAACTTGTGAGAGAGGGCACAGTTGACATGATTTGCTCACCCTGTTTGGCAACCCCTATGACTCATTGCTTTGTTTTGGCAGTGACCATTGAAAAGTATCTAGTGAAATATAAAGCTCAAATCTCAGGGCTTCACATTCGCTGACATGGATTTAGGGTGGGAAGAACTTAGAAGAACATGGCCACAAAGTCAGGTTGAATTTCTTTCTCATATTGGATATGAGTTGAATGACAATTGTGTGAGAAAGACTGAGCAAAATTGGGCAGGTTTTGAAGTATATATTAAGGGGTTTTTTGTTTTACCATTTGTCTCATAAACACCCAAGTCCTGACATCCTGTCTATGCTCCTCAGTTGGCACATATCTTACGTCCTCATGTTGAGTTCTTCTGTATGCATGTGTCCTTATTTTTGTTGCTGCTGTTCCCATCTAAATGGCACACACTTGTAGACCAGACAGATGGTTCTCAAACTTTAGTGAGCATCACAATCATTGGAGGGCTTGTTAAAACACAGATGGAGGGCCCCATCCCCAGAGTGTCTGCACATCTGATGTGGGACCTGGGACTCTGCATTTCTAACAAGTTCTCAGGTACTGATGCTGCTGATCTGAGCACACACTTTGAGACCCAGTGGAATAGTGAATTCTACCTATTAACATTTAAAACAAGTAAAAGAAGAAAAATACCTTGTATGTGAGAGATGACGAATTGAGACAAAAATCTGTTTATGATTCAGTTCCACAACTGTACGTTGTACTAGGTGCTAGGGACAAACGTAGAGGAGGTAGGTCCTTGTCCTCTGAGTCTACAGGTTAGCAGTGTCCACTGAAAGATAAGCGTGGTGCAGATGCTGAAAATACAATCAGAAGTGTGTGAACACAGGACAAGGAGTATAGAGGACGTGGTGATTAAGACTTCTTTCACGTGTTTGCCCCTCCCCAGTGAAGAGCAGTCTCGACTTGCAGCGAGAAAGTTTGCTCGTGTGATACAGAAGCTTGGGTTCCCTGCCAGATTCCTCGATTTTAAAATTCAGAACCTGGTTGGAAGCTGTGACGTGAGATTTCCCATCAGGCTGGAAGGTTTGGTGCTAACCCATCAGCAGTTCTGTAGGTATGAGTGTTATATAACTTAACTTTGAGTTTACCAAGATATTAAAGTTGTATTATGGGCTGCTGATATAATATATCTTTCAGAGAAAGTATAATTTGTTTTTAAAGATACAGTAGGTGAAATAGTTGAGATGCTATACCTAAGTCCTCATTGATTACCATATGTGTCCAATCTTTTGAAATATTGATTCTCAAAATTAAATCGCATAGTAATCACCTGGACAGCTTATTAAAACACATCACCAGAGACTGCTTGAATTTGCATTTCTAACGAGCTCACAGATGATGCCAGTGCTGCTGGCCAGAGGCCCACACGTCGAGACCCACTGATGTACAGGTTTCTGAAACAGGCACACCTGGTTTGCTGGTGGCAATGGCAGGAGGAGAAGGGGTGTGAGATGAGGTAGGCAAGTTTGAAGGAGCTGACAACAGGTGAGAAGAGAAAGGGTTGGAGAGAAGATGACAAAGAATGGCCACAGCACATTCTATGAAGGCAATCCTATCCAGTTTTTGTCCTGCTGAGTTTGAGGCTTTTCTTTTTGTCTGTGTAGCTATAGCCCCCACCACAATTTCTTCCTTAGCATATTTTTTTTTTTTTTTTAAAGATTTTATTTTTTCCTTTTTCTCCCCAAAGCCCCCCGGTACATAGTTGTGTAGCCCCCCGGTACATAGTTGTGTATTCTTCGTTGTGGGTTCCTCTAGTTGTGGCATGTGGGACGCTGCCTCAGCGTGGTCTGACAAGCAGTGCCATGTCCGCGCCCAGGATTCGAACCGACGAAACACTGGGCCGCCTGCAGCGGAGCGCGCGAACTTAACCACTCGGCCACGGGGCCAGCCCCCTTCCTTAGCATATTTTTATTCCTCGGGGAGTATCTCCAGCCTGCCTGGCTTCTTCAGATGTCAGCTTCCCATCCCAACAGCAAATGCCCCTCCTCTTCCTCCCTCAACTGCTTTGGTAGTGAGGCCTGGAGAGCAGTGATGGACCTTGACTGATCAACAGCAAATCTCACCACCCCTTGGGATATACACTTGGGCCAAGGCCCTTGAACTGGCTTAGAATCACAGACGCTCTTCAATTCTCTTAATCTGGCTTGAATTTAACTCCTTTCACTCAGCATTTCTCCTTTTCTGTGCCTTTGAGCAATCGTTCTGTTGAACAGAGTAGATAGGGTTCCTACGGCTGTGCTTTGACACATGACCTGATAGAAGTTTAAAATTGCTTTGTCTTTTCCTAACTTTTTAAAAATTTTAGTTCATTCTGAGATTTAGCTTTTATGATACTCTTCAGGCAGTGTTTATTTTCCCCTTGATTGTATGTTTTTTCCTCAGCATCAGTTTTGTTTTCCCAACATAGGCTTATTGAGTGCCTATGAAGTAGCCATTGAATTCACTGGGAAGTCCCCATGCAAGACACATTGCCTCTGTAGGTATCTTTTTCTTTCTTTGATCTTGGGATAATTTGTAGATTTGTAGTAAAACCTTGATTTTTAAGAGTCTCTCAACACATGAGCTATCTCATCTTAAGATTCTCAGCTGTGGGCCTCCAGTTGATCTTTCTCTGAACCAACTTTTTCTGAACCTATGAAAGATCCTTGCCTGCATTCTAAGATACGTGTCTATATTAGATTTAGCATTCCCCTTTCTAGCCATTTAGGGCTCTAAAATGATGTGTGAATTCCTCCCAAGTATAATTTCATTTCTTTTTCACCAACATTGTCATCTTTGCAGATCAGATTTAAATCAACAATAGTAGTGCCTCTTGTAAAGTGCCTTTACACTTTCTAAAAGATAAATTCTCATCTTGCCCTACTGGCAATTTTATCAGATGTGCTGCTTTTAGCCGCTTGGAGTGGGCTCATCACTGTTCTGTCTTCCTTCTGAGCCCATTTTATGATCTCGCCCATCTTTTTAAATTTGGCCAGGAAGCTTGCTTTGTGTTCCCACAGCTATCTCCTTCTGGTCTCCTCCTTGCCGCCCCCAAATGCTCTCCCTTCAGCCTCCATCCTTAGATTACAACTCCAGTGTGTGTATTCATGACATGGAGGCATTGAAACACCTCCTTCTCAGCAGGTTTTATCTTTAAAATGAGGCCTCCCTTTAGTGTCTGTCACCCTCTGGGGACCATGGCACACATCAGTTATAATTATCAGGTCACGTTTGTCTTACATTAAAACCTCAAGTTCATTTAATTTCCCAAGTTTTACAAATTTGCATTTATCAGCATCTGATAATACAAATGTCTTCCTTGTTATCGGGCACCTTCTCCATCAATCTTTCTCTGCCATAATTCTTTTCAGTTTTCCCTGAGCATTTTTCTCCCTTCCCTTCAAAGAATTTTAAAATCAAAGCTATCCTGATAATAAATATTTCTTAAGTTAGTAAAATCTAGGGGGCTACTGTGTAGCAGATGCTACAGTGATAGTGACAATCAGTACAGCCATGGTCCCTTGCCCTCTTGGAGGAAGGAAGACAGACAAGCCAAAAACAATAATGAAATATGGTAAGTATGAAGGTGAACACCCCTTGGCGTGCCATGGTACCATCAAGCAGGATAGATACTTAATATAATGGGGGAGGTGTGGGGGTCAAGGAAGACATCTTCAGGAAAGTGACATTTAAGCTGAGACTTGAACAATGAGCTGAAGTTGGGTTGGCCAAGAGATTGGCAGGTGTTTGTTATTCTCCATCCTCATGAAGTGAGGCAGAGAATAAATAAAATGAAGTAAATCTCTAATCGAGAGATCATTATGCTGGTACCATAAAACCACGGTTCTGAAAGCCAAATGCAGTACATCATTTACATTTTGCTTTTTCTTTTCCATCTTAAAGTCCTAAGATTCGGTTGGAAGATCAAACGAAAACATTCCTTCTGTGCCCCCAGCCTTCACTTTCTTGGCTCAAACCTCTTAGTTCCCAGAGAGGTTTTCCTGGGCTCCAGCTAGTATCGTGTCTCCCCAGTGTTAGGAAGTGGCTAGTGGGTAGAAGTCTTGACAGAAGTATTGACTTGACAGAGTGGTGTTCCACAAAGACAGGTCCACCTGCAGCAATCTCCATGTACTTTACAAGTACTCACCACTGTGATGCATCTTTCTGGTGCCAATAAGAGGTTTTACATCTGCTGGTGTGTGGGTCTTATTCATTGCAGAGTGGAGTGGAGCTTTTCCATGTGGCCTGGATTCACCCTTTCAGTGCAGACATTCATGTGTATTATAGTGTTCCATCTCTGATTTCTTCTTTTTCTTATATCTGTTCTCCATTAGGTTTTTTTTTTGTTTTTTTTTTTGAGAATAGTTTTATTTTATCAGCTTCCTTTTATCTACTGACTTCCTTTTTTGGAGGCTCCTTAAGCCTTTCCAGCTCTCTCTCCTCTTAGGTGGCGTGTAGAGAAGCAGTTGTTTGCCCTGTCCTCCTTTGTTCTCTGGAGAAGCCAGCTTCCATTTAGTAGTGAATATGAGTGAGTGACTATTTATAGGAACAAATTCTGAATTTTTAAAACTTGGGATAATTTAGTTTTCTTTATATAGCACCTGTCCAAAGACAAATGACAGTGGTCTAGAAAGTTGTTTAGGTTCTATCTGCTAAAAATGTTAACTTTAGCAGTTCATAAATGCATACAAAATATGCTTATTATTGGGGAACTTGGAAAATTTAGAAAATGTGTTTATATATTTTTACTGATAGGCGTTTTTGAAAGACGGTTAACATTTAACCAACAAGATCTTAATAAATTAAACCTGATGCCCAAATTTCTAATAGCGTAGCATGACTTGCACTTGAACAAAAGTGAATTCTGTTTTGACTGCCATGAGAAACTACTTAGGACACTCAAGACTACTTTTATCAAGATGGCCAGAAGGTTTTTGGTAGAACAGCTTCTTAAAACTTCTTTAATACACAGTTTTAATATACTGGGTCTTCACTCATGGGAGAGGAGTTGAATGGTGCTATTTTTAACTTTTTCCTTTTATATCTTAACAGTTATGAACCTGAACTGTTTCCTGGCCTTATTTATAGAATGGTAAACCCACGAGTTGTGTTGCTTATCTTTGTGTCTGGAAAAGTTGTGTTGACAGGTGAGTTCTAAGATTATTTTCTGACTTCCGTAAAATTGACTGCTATATGTGTGCTTTGCTTTTTCCTTTAAATAGCTTGTTCACCATTTGAAAGTAATTTTTGCTATTATAGAATACCTGGAAAAAATGAAAAGTAGAAGGGAATGTATCATGCATCAGTCCCAAAACAATTTAACTTTTTTCATGTTCTTATGTCATTTTGATGTGTACATTCATCTTTACATCCTGCCTTTTTATCAACCGATATGACATGTAGCTTAACTCATTGTTACAACCTCTTCATGAACGCTCTTAATGGCTCCACAATGTTTTAACAAGGGGTCAGCAAACCTTTTTCTGTAAAGGGCCAAATACTAAATATTTTAGGCTTGGCAGGTCCTAGGGTCTCTGTCGCAACAACTGAAGTCTGCCGTTGTGTGCGAAAGTAGCTGGAGACACTGCATAGAGGAAAGGGCTCTGAAATGGGAATTTAATATAATTCATATAATTTACTTGTGTCGTGTAATATTCTTCTTCTTCTCCCCTTAGCCATTTAAAATATAAAAATCATTCATACCTCACAGGCTGCAACAGGCAGCCAACTGGATTTGGCCAGCTGGCCTGTTTCCTGACCTTTGTCCTAACACGTCACTGCATCTGATTCTCCCATTGTCAGGTGGTTAAATGTCCCTTTTTTGTTTGCTGCTTACAAATGGCACAAACCCTTGGCTATTTTCATGTGTGGAGAATTATTAGTGTGTATGCTTAGAGTGTGGAGCTTTAGTTCAAAGATGACCACTTTTAAGGTTCTTACTACAAATTACCAAATTGGGGGTTTTCCTGCTTTTTCTCCCCAAATCCCCCCAGTACATAGTTGTATATTTTTAGTTGTGGGTCCTTCCAATTGTGGCATGTGGGACGCCGCCTGAGCATGGCCTGATGAGCAGTGCCATGTCCACGCCCAGGATCTGAACCAGCGAAACCCTGGGCCACCGAAGTGGAGCGCCTGAACCCAACCACTTGGCCACGGGGCCGGCCCCCCAAATTGTTTTTTAAAGGCATATACAACACAGTTCTCCTATATGATCCATTCCTAGCAGCAATGCATCTAAATATCTTTTAAAATCTTCAGCGGCATTCAGACAAAATGGTACAAAAGAAAACTTTAACTGTGTGAGATGATCTCATTATTTAACTTCTCTGTAATCAGAAATAGAAATGGACTGCGGTCCAACACAGCCAATAAACAGCATTTTATCTTTTGTAAATAGTGTGTACATAACTTATTCCTTTCGTCTAGTTTTCATTAATTGTTTTTCCTCTAAGGATTTGTATGAATTCACCATAATATTAAAAATAATTACTCTTTGTTACATTTGTGGCTTTTTCCAGTTGCCTTATTTTTACATAAAGAAGGGTTTTAAAAATTCTTGAGGTAAATTATTGCGATTCTTTTCCATACAATTCTACTCAGTTTGCTATTTTTGTCTAACTTTGTCTGTTTTTACACATTTTACTGTTTTGTACCAAGCTGAATACCCAGGTTATATGGCATGAGCCATAAATTGATTATGCCCCACCCCCAAATAGCTAGCCAGCCGTCTTTTTTTTTTTTTTTTTTAAAGATTTTATTTTTCCTTTTTCTCCCAAATCCCCCCAGTACATAGTTGTGTATTTTTAGTTGTGGGTCCTTCTAGTTGTGGCATGTGGGATGCCGCCTCAGCATGGCCTGATGAGCAGTACCATGTCCGCGCCCAGGATCCGAACCAGTGAAACCCTGAGCCACCGAAGCGGAGCGCACAAACTTAACCACCTGGCCACAGGTCGGCTGCCAGCCAGCCATCTTAACATGACACATTCTTCTCATTATTAATTTGTCCTTTTGACCTTTATTTTTATACATAGATCTGTTCTCCAGGTCTGTCTTTGCTCCAGAGTTACACTATGATAATCCTCTTGTATGGATCCTATTGCGGTATAAATGTGCTTTGATCCTCCTGGTCTCTATTATCTGATAGGACCAATTTCCCCTCATTGCTTCTCTTTTTATGTTTCTTAGCTCCTATCAAATATTTATTCTAAATAAACTTTAGAATTTTATAAAATCTTGCCCCATCCAGAAAAAATTGAGATTTTTACATTACCCGCATTAATTTGAGAAAAAATTTATCATTCAGCATCCAAAAACATGGAATGTTTGTTCTTAAGTCATCTTTTAGAATTCTCAGTAAAGTTTATCACTTGTTTTCTCTCTAAGAAATAACTAATGTGTCTTCAAAGTGGGGAAAGCCTGTTGAGAATTCAAGAACTGTTTTAATACAACAAAGCTACAATTCCTCAGATGTCACCAGAGTCTCGAACAATTAAGAGCTCCTGGTGATGGACGAAGTTGACCTCTATATGTCTTGAAGGAAGCAGGAAAAGCCTGCCAAGGAACTTGAATAGTTATAGATATTGGAGGCAAATAGATGCCCTACTTAAGGAAACAAACTTTTCAAGACCTTTGGAAGGATATTCTCAAGTATATACTGTGTCATTACAAGTCAGTCTTATTAAAAGTTCAAACGGCCAGTAGGTGCTAAGTTCCCAATATAGGTACACAGAAACAAACTTCTTTAAATTCCTTAATTCCAACTAGCTTTCCCACTTACCCCAAAGTAAAAGGAAAAACAAAATGCTTTCGTGTACACATTTGCTGGAAGTTTCAAATCACAAAAGAATTGTCAACATGCAATACTGAAGACCATACAATACACTTCCCTTAAAATTTATTAGAACATAGAACAGACAAAACTAAATTTCTTGATTCTTGCAAGATATAGATCATCACTTTTGTGGAGGGGGGAATGAGATGCATTGACTGAAGTCTAAATTTCTGCTTATGTTATGAAATAAAAGTCAATGTCTTACTACTAAAGTAGGAGTAATTTTCATCTATTGGGATTTTTCCTTATTTATCCTATTCTTTTTTTTATTGAGGTGAGATTGGCTTATAACATTATATAAATTTCAGGTGTACATCACTATATTGATTTCTGTGTAGACTGCATCATGTTCGCCACCCAGAGACTAATTAAAAATCCATCACCACACACATGTGCCTAATGACCCCTTTCACTCTCCTCCCTCTCCACTTCCCCTCAGGTAACCACCAATCTAATCTCTGGATCTATGTGTTTGGTTGGTGTTGTTTCTACTACTTATGAGTGAGCTCATTCAGCATTTGACTTTCTCCCTCTGACTTATTTCACTTAGTGTAATTCCCTCCAGGTCCATCCATTTTGTCACAAATGGCCGGATTTCCTCGTTTCTGATGGCTGAGTTGTATTCCATTGTGTATAAATACCACATCTTCTTTATCCATTCGTCCGCTGATGAGCACCTAGCTTGTTTCCAAGTCTTGGCTATTGTGAATGATGCTGCGATGAACATAGGGGTGCATGTATCTTTACACATTCATGCTTTCATGTTCTTTGGATAAATACCCAGCAGTGGAATAGCTGGATCATATGGTAGTTTGAGTCTTAATTTTTTGAGGGATCTCTATTCTGTTTTCCATAGTGGCTGCACCAGTTTGCATTCCCACCAGCAGTATATGAGGATTCCCTTCTCTCCACATCCTTTCCAACATTTGTTTCCTGTCTTGTTAATTATAGCCATTCTGATGGGAGTGAAGTGATATCTCATTGTAGTTTTGATTTGCATTTCCCTAGTATTTAGCGATGTTTAACATTTTTTCATGTGCCTGTTGGCCATCCATATATTTTCTTTGGAAAAATGTCTGTCCAGATCTTTTGCCCATTTTTTAATTGAGTTGTTGGGTTTGATGTTAGGGGTTTGAGTTGTTGAGATGTATGAGTTTTTTATATATTTTGGGTATTAACCCCTTATCAGATATATGGTTTGCAAATATCTTCTCTGAATTGTTAGGTTTTCTTTTCATTTTGTTGACGAGAAGCTTTTTAGTTGGATGTAGTCCCATTTGGTTGTTTATTCTATTGTTTCTGTTGCCTGGTCAGACATGGTACTTGAAAATATGCTGCTAAGACCAATGTCAAAGAGCATGGTGCCTTTGTTTTGTTCTCGAAGTTTTATGGTTTCAGGTCTTACATTCAAGTTGCTAATCCATTTTGAGTTCATTTTTGTGTACGTGTAAGAGAATGGTCTACTTTCATTCTTTTGTGTTTGGCTGTCCAGGTTCCCAACACCATTCACCAAAGAGACTTTCTTTTCTCCATTGTAGGTTCTTGGCTCCCATGGCAAAAATTAGCTGTCCATAGATGTGTGGGTTTATTTCTGGGCTCTTGATTCTGTTGCATTGATCTGTGTATCTGTTTTTGTGCCAGTACCATGTCGTTTTGATTATTACAGCCTTGTAGTATATTTTGAAATCAGAGAGTGTGATGCCTCCAGCTTTGTTCTTTTTTCTCAGGATTCCTTTAGCTTTTTGGGGTCTTTTGTTGTTCCATATAAATTGTAGGATTCTTTGTTCTATTTCTGTGAAAAATGTCATTGGAACTTTGATAGGGATTGAATTGAATCTATAGATTGCTTTAGGAAGTATGGACATTTTAACTATGTTAATTCTTTCAATCCAAGAGCACGGAATATCTTTCCATTTCTTTGTGTCTCCTTCAGTTTCTTTCAACAATGTTCTATAGTTTTCACTGTACCAGTCTTTCTTTGTAGTTTTCAGTGTACAGGTCTTTCATTCTTTTGGTTAAATTTATTCCTAGGTATTGTTTTCTTTCTGTCACAATTGTAAATGGGATTGTATTCTTGATTTCTCTTTCTGCTACTTCTTTGTTAGTGTGTAGAAATACAACTGATTTTTGTTTGTTAATTTTGTATCCTTCAACTTTACTGTATTCATTTATTATTTCTAAAAGTTTTTGGTGGATTCTTGAGGGTTTTATATATATAAAATCATGTCATCTGCAAATAGTGACAGTTTCACTTCTTCCTTTCCAATTTGGATCCCTTTTATTTCTTTTTCTTGCCTGATTGCTTGGGCTAGGGCTTCAATGCTATGTTAAATAAGACTGGCTAAAGTAGGCACCCTTGTCAGGTTCCTGTTCTTAGAGGGATAGCTTTCAGTTTTTCTTGATTCAGAATATTAGCTGTGGGTTTGTCATATATGGCCTTTATTATGTTGAGGTACTTTCCTTCTATACTCATTTTATTCAGAGTTTTTATCATAAATGGATACTGTATCTTGTCAAATGCTTTCTCTGCATCTATTAAGATGATCACATGATTTTTATTCTTCATTTTGTTAATGTGGTGTATGACATTGGTTGATTTGCAGATGTTGAACCATGCCCACATCCCTGGAATAAGTCGCACTTGATTATGGTATATGATCTTTTTTTTGGGGGGGGGGGGTATATGATCTTTTTAATGTATTGTTATATTCAATTTGCTAGTATTTTGTTGAGGATTTTTGCATCGATGTTCATCAGTGAAATTGACCTGTAATTTTCTTTTTTCGTGTTGTCTTTGTCTGGTTTTGGTATCAGGGTAATGTTGGCCTCATAGAATGAGCTAGGAAGCTTCCTCTTCAATTTGTTGGAAGAGTTTGAGAAGGATAGGTATTAAGTCGTCTTTGAATGTTTGGTAGAATTCACCAGAGAAGCCGTCTGGTCCTGGACTTTTATTTTTTGGGAGGTTTTTGATTACTGATTTGATCTCCTTACTGGTGATTGGTCTATTCAAATTCTCTATTTCTTCTTGATTCAGCTTTGGAAGGTTGTATGATTCTAAGAATTTATCTATTTCTTCTAGATTATCCAATTTGTTGGTGTATTTCCTAGTGTCCATTGTTTTTCTCCTCTTTCATTTCTGATTTTATTTATTTGATCCTTTTTTTTCTTGGTGAGTCTAGCTAAAGGCCTGTCACTTTTGTTTTATCTCTTCAAAGAACCAGTTCTTAGTTTCATTGACTTTTTTTCTATTGTTTTTTGAATGTCTATTTCATTTATTTCTGCTCTGGTTTTTATTATTTCCTTCCTTCTACTGATTTTGGGCTTTGTTTGTTCTTTTTCTAGTTCCTTTAGGTGCACTGCTAGATTTTTTATTTGAGATTTCTCTTGTTTGCTGAGGTAGGTCTGTATTGCTATAAACTTTCCTCTTAGAACTGCTTTTGCTGTATCCCATAAATTTTGACATGTCATACTTTCATTTTCATTTGTCTCCAGGAATTTTTAGATTTCTCCTTTGATTTCTTCATTGACCCAATAGTTGTTCAGTTTATTCAGTAAACTACAGCATTTTGTTTACTCTCCACATATTTATGGCTTTTCTAATTTTTATCCTGTAGTTGACTTCTAGTTTCATACTCTTTGTCAGAAAATATGCTTGGTATTATTTCAATCTTCTTAAATTTATTGAGACTTGTTTGGTGGCCCAATATGTGATCTATCCTGGAGAATGTCCCATGTACATTCAAAAAGAATGTGTATTCTGTGGTTTTTGGATAGAATGTTCTGTATATATCTACTAGGTCCATCTAGTCTAATGTGTCATTTAAGGTCAGTGTTTCCTTATTGGTCTTCTGTTTGGATGATCTATCCATTGGTGTAAGAGGAGTGTTAAAGTCCCCTAGTATTATTGTGTTACTGTCTATTTCTCCTTTTTATGTCTGTTAATAATTGTTTTCTATATTTAGGTGCTCCTATGTTGGGCGCATAGATATTTACAAGTGTTATATCCTCTTGTTGGATTGTTCCCTTTATCATTATGCAGTGTCCTTCTTTGTCTCTTGTTACAGTTTTTGTTTTAAAGTCTATTTTGTCTGATATAAGTATTGCTACCCCAGCTTTCTTTTCATTGCCAGTTGCATGGAGTATCTTTTTCCATCCCTTCACTTTCACTTTGTGAGTGTCCTTAGGTCTGAAGCATGTCACTTGTATGCAGCATATATATGCATCTTGTTTTTTTTTCATCTAGTCAGCCACCTATGTCTTTTTTTGGAGCATTTAGTCCATTGACATTTAAAGAAACTATTGATAAGTATGTACTTCTTGCCATTTTGTTTTTTCTGGGTGTTTTAGTAGTTCTTCTCTGTTCCTTCTTCTCTTGCTCTCTTCTCATGTGGTTTCCTGTATGCTGTATTGTCTTAAAGTACTTCACCTAGAACTATGTAGTTTAGGTTACTTTTTCTCCAACCTTAGAAACAAATGTTCCTTATTCTTTATCCCTTATCCTTAGGTATCTAGACTCTTTTCACCTGCAAAAGGATTAAAAACTCAAGGGCCCAATTTTGAGTGTAAACCTGGGGAAAGAGACCAAGGAGGTTCCTTTGAACCTTACCTCTAGAGCTTCAGCTGGGGATGGTCATGTCAAGTGTCCAGTGGAGTCCTAGAGGCTCACATTGTCTACTCCAACATGGCAAAACTCTGCAGATCTGTTTTGAAAGCAAAGTCTCTACAAGGGTAAATAATTTTTACCTAGAAAACATAAGAGTATTGAAATTAAAAATGCAGTTTGAATTTCACTGTATTAAGTAACGGATCCTGGCACTTCCCCAGGTAGGAACTGTAGAACACCAATACACATAATACAAAGAAGTGGTGATTTGAAACCATTGTATCATGTGCCATTTGCAGGGTCTTTGAAAACACTTTATCCATGTAAAATTGTCTTACTCTTCTGAGGTACCAAAGCTGCAGCCACGATATCCAAGGCTATATCTGAATGTTCTAATTATAGTTAAGTAAGCCAAGGACAAACAGGACCTAGTATCCTACCTTGTCATGGTCCCTGACAGCAAAAAGCAGTGGGACCTGGGACAAGCTTAACACTGTTGTCCTAGGTCCATGCTGCTTTTCTACAGCTGGCATGACACCTAGGACCCATGTTTTTTTCTCAAACCACAGTAAAATTAATAATATAGCCAAGATCTGGAATAATATACAATGAACAGATATGTTAATTTTCACTTCTAAGATCAGACATAATAGAGTTGACATATTTGGTGCACTCACATGCCAGGCACTGTGATAAGATCTTTTATGTGGGTTCTAGTTAACTATGTGAGGTTATACTTAATATCTGTTTCCTCACCTGTAAAGTGGGGACAATGGATAGGTTAAGTAACCTTAGCAATGTCACACAGCTTTGTGTGCTGCAGCACAGGTGGTAACTTAAGCAGCTTGACTCCAGAGCCCATCCTCTTCACATACTTGCCCCATCCCCCAGCTCTTTGGAAGTCAGTGAAAACTCCTGTATGGTTGGTTGGACGTTTTCTCCCTAATCCTCCTTGTCAGCTGAAGGAGTGATGTGTACTCTGTTAGTGGGGAGAGGTAGCAGGTGTGGTGGCTGAGAGGCTGGGCTCTGGAAACCAGTTATCAGGTGTGATTCCAGCCTTTCCCACTTAGGCTGTGTGAACGTGGGTGAGCTTGAGTTCCCCACCTTGATTTCCACATATGCATAGGGCAGGTGGCCATAGAAGCTACCTGCCACAAGTGTTGTGAGGAGGCAGAAAACCTGTGCCTGGTATATGCTGGCCATGGTATCAGTGTTAGTGGTTATTACCTCGGTGAAAGCCCACTCTTCATGTTTTTTCCCTGGCATTCAAAAAGACTGGAAATGTGCTGTGATGCCTTGCCCTGCCAATGGGAATATGAAGTCTAAAGAGGATTTAATAAAATGCTTCACATTTACTTATTTCTCTCCAGCATAAAGGACTAAGAAGCTGGGTCTTTGTTACTGAGGGTCACTCGCAATCAGCTAGACATCAGTGATTCTTGGAAATGTCTAGGTCAGAGGGCAGTATAAAAATGACCAGCCTGGGCCAGCCCCGTGGCTGAGTGGTTAAGTTTACGCATCCCGCTTTGGCGGCCCAGGGTTTTGCTAAGTTCGGATCCTGGGCACGGACATGGCACCGCTCATCAGGCCACAGTGAGGCGGCATCCCACATGCCACAACTAGAAGGACCCACAACTAAAATATACAACTATATCCTGGGGGAATTTGGGGAGAGAAAAAGCAGAAAAAAAAAGTTTGGCAACAGTTGTTAGCTCAGGTGCCAATCTTTAAAAAAAGAAACAGAACAGACTTCTTAGTGAGTGGGCCAGCGAGAGCAGAATATCCATGACAGTCATTACCAGGGATCCCCCACTAATAGCAAGTTTGTATATACTGCAAAACCAGTACCTTGAGGGGTTTCATGCTGCTTTTTTCCCTCACATTGCAAGATTTTCACTTGTGTGCACAACATGTGGTATCACTTGAGGAAATATGATGTGTAGTTGTGACTTGGTTTAAGAATAGAATTGGCAAATCCAAGTAGTGTTGGAAATTAATATTTGGGCTGGCTGAGGGGTAGGGACGAGCTTACAAACCTTATTGACAGATGATAGATATTTCATAAACTTTGGCTGCCTACCAGGTACACATGATGTTTTAGGTGCTGAGGATGAAAAGCAAACACAGGGGCCGGTCTGGTGGTGCAGCAGTTAAGTTCTCACGTTCCACTTCTCGGTGGCCCGGGGTTCATGGGTTCAGATCCTGGGTGTGGACATGGCACCACTTGGCACACCATGCTGTGGTAGGCATCCCTCATGTAAAGTGGAGGATGATGGGCACGGATGTGAGCTCAGGGCCAGTCTTCCTCAGCTAAAAGAGGAGGATTGGCAGAGATGTTAGCTCAGGGCTAATCTGCCTAAAAAAAAAAAAAGTTAAAAAAAAACGAAAAGTGAACATAACACACACTCCATCTGGCAAGAATCCAGCCCTAGTGAAGGAGACAGATGTAAACAAATTGGCTCTTACAGAACCAAATGGCAAGCCCTGTGTCCTTGGACTAGCCATCCTAACACCCTAATCCTGAAGCACATTTTCTAGGACAATAAAAACAGCTTAGCTTTTGACAAATGTTATGGTTGACAAAGGACTTTTTACAAACATTTGTTCACGTAACCCTTTATAGCATGCCCGTGAGAAGGCTGTCATCTTGATTTTACAGGTAAGAAACAAACTCAGCATTAAGCAATTTGCCTGTGATTCAAACCTGGTTAGTGGAAGAGCTGGCATTTGAGCCAATATGCTTTGATCTCAGAGCCAGTCCTTTTTCCAATGCAGCAGCCACAGAATTTCCACCTCTGTCACCACAGAATGGTGTTTATCCCCCAAAGTGGTGGTCATTATTACCTGAAGGAAAGGGCTGATAAGTTTTGCTTAAAAGGCAAGGGTCATCTAATCTGAATCTGGTGCTGCAAATTAGGATGTTTGATTATAGATTGATTATTAATAGGACTATGGGACCAATTTAAGTTCCCTTAAAGTTTTGATGCCAATATTTCAGTGAGGAAATATTTGAGCAAATTGACTAAATCCCCTCATTGTAACACCAAGTTACAAATCCTGGCAATGTTTATTTGATGACTTTTGGTGTAAAGGAAGGAACTAGATACGTGAGGTCTTCTCCCATAGCTGCTACTCATAATTCAAGGGAACTTCAACTTCTTGGGCCTCATTTCCCCCCAAAGGGAATGAAGAAATGTTCTAGATAATTTCCCTAAAGGCTTTTTGTGTCTAAAGTTTTTCTGATATAAAATAATCACTCTCAATGTCTGGTTCCTCTTGGGCAATGGGTGTTTTCTGCTCTCCAGAAGGTGCCAGATGCTGTACTCTTTGGGGCTTGAATGTGATGCTTAGGTATGATTTTTTTTAAGTGTTGTGAAAAAGCTAAAGTACATAGTTACCCAAAATGCTGGGCCTAGACACTCTATTCCTCAATTCAATATGAAAAGAACTTTGGTTTGTGGGGAGTGGAGGGGATGTGTGTGTTGCTATACCTACTATACTTCACTGTCTCCTAAGAAGATGGCTGCTGCATTCAAATGTATCCAGAAGCTGAAAAAGTTGGAGTGACATCAGTATCATGGTGGGGTGAGCTTGCTCAGAACTCTCTCCCCTCCAACATACAACAAAAAGGAGCAAACATATTCCAACAAAAAATATCCTAATAGCACAGGAATCCTCAGAGACCCACAGCAGCCAAACAATGGAGGGTGGAGAGGCTGGAGCCCCCCTCGGAGGAGCTGCAACAGGGTAAGAGAGCTCTTAGCTCCCTCCCCTAAAACTGTGGTCGCTGCTTTGGGAGGCTCTGTGAGGGAAGGAGTGGGGGAGGGGCCGCACATCCGTGGGATCACCCAGGACTCCCTAGGGCCCTTGCAGCCTAGAGGGAAGTCCTCTAACACGGTGAAAGCTTTCGCATGGGGTGACCTCATCAAGCCAAGACCCCAGTAGACCAGATAGCAAGAGCTGGCGGGGAAACCTGGGTCGTGCACAAGAGAAGGTGACCCTCCTCCCCCAACCTGCGCTGTGCATGCTGTCTTGGCTGAAGGCAGAGGGCTCAGAATACACGGCTCTCGACCCCCATCTAGTGGTAACAGGCTGTAACTGCAACTGAATAATATCACTATGTGGAAAAACTCTTCTGGCATCAAACAGTTCGTAAAAACTCCAGACCAGAAGGAAAACAATAAAAACACAGAATTATGTCCTGAGGACTTGGAAATAAGTAAACTAAATGACAATGAATTCAGAATAGCTATCATCAGAAAACTCAATGAGGTAAAGGAAAATACAGAGAAACAAGTCAACAAGTTCTGGATTTACTTCACAAAAGAGTTTGAAACTATAAAGAAGAATCAATCAAATACTAGAGATGAAAAATACAATGGAACAGATAAAATACGGATTCCCTACATGCCTGTGTAGACACCACAGAGGAGAAAATTAGCATAATTGAAGATAGACAGGTTGAATGGCTCCAGACAGTGGAAGAAAGAGAACTAAGAATAAAAAAAAACTGAAGAAAATCTCTGAGAAATAGCCGACTCAATGAGGAAATGCAACATAAGAATTATTGGAATCCCCAAAGGTGAAGAAAAGGAGAATGGAACAGAAAGCGTGCTCAAAGAAATAATAGCAGAGAACTTCCCAAATCTAGGGATTGAGAGAGAAATGTGTGTGGACGAAGCTTTCAGATCTCCTAGATATGTCACTGTAAAAAAGACCTACTGCAAGGCATATAGTAGTAAAAATGGCAAAAATGAATGACACAGAATACTCAGGGCAGCAAGGCAGAAGAAAATAACCTACAAAGGAACCCCCATCAGACTTTCAGCAGATTTCTCTGCAGAAACCTTACAAGCTAGGAGAGATTGAAATGACATATTCAAAACTTTAAAAGATAAAAGTCTTCAGCCAAGCATACTCTATCCAGCAAAAATATCCTTCCAATATGAGGGAGAAGTTAAATCTTTCCCAGACAAACAAAAGCAGAGAGACTTCGTAGCCACGAGACCTCCCCCCACTACAAGAAATCCTCAAGAAGGCCCTCATACCTGAAAAAAGAAAAAAAGGGAGAAAGTGGTCATAAAACACAGAGTAAGGAGAAAGATAGATAGAATTAGAATAGGATAGCAAATATTCAACTATAGCATTAGGATAAAGGGAAGGAAAACACCAAAAACAAAGACAAGCTTGTCACTTTGACCACAATCTCACAACACAAGTTGGAATAAGAGATGAAAATAATAACTTAGGAGGGGAGGAGGAAAGGGGCTGAATCAGTAGGCTAAGGAAATAAGAGGCCACCAGAAAATGTACTGTTATGCATGAGATTCTGAGTACAAACTTCAGGGTAGCCACTAAACTAAAAAACAGAACAGAGACAAAAAATAAGGAAAAAGCTAAGAAACCCAGCATAAGAAATTGCAGAAGTCAATGGGTAGGCCAAAACACACAGGACGAGAAACAAAGGAAATGCAGGAAAACTGGAACACGAGTGACAGAATGACAGCATTAAGCCCTCATACATCAATAATCACCCTCAATGTAAACGGGTTGAACTCTCCAATAAAAAGACACAGAGTTCCAAGATGGATTAAAGAACAAGATCCAACAATTTGTTGCCTCCAGGAAACACACCTCAGCTCCAATGACAAACACAGGCTCAGAGTGAAGGGCTGGAAGACGATACTCCAAGCTAATGGCAAACAAAAGAAAGCAGGTGTCACAATACTTATATCAGACAGACATAGAGGGTCAATATATAATGATCAAAGGAACACTACATCCAGAAGAAATAATGCTTATAAATACCTATACACCCAACACAGGAGCACCAAAGCTCATAAAGCAACTATTAACAAACCTAAAAGAAGATATAAAAAATAACACAATAATAGTAGGGGATGCCTGCCACAGCATGTCTTGATGAGCAGTGCCATGTCTGCACCTGGGATCTGAACCAGAAAACCCTGGGCCCCTGAAGTGGAACGTGTGCACTTAACTGCTGCACCACCAGGCCGGGCCCCTCCATTTTTAAAAATATTATTACAGCTCTTCCTTGATTCTGAATCCTGATTTCTACCTGCTTGTCAAATCTGGTGATCCTCCTTTTGGTAATTCCCTCCCATTATTACTGTAATTGAACCAGATAACCACTTCCCACATGTTATTTCTGCCCTTATACTGAGCCTTTCTCCTCTCTTACTTTATAGCTCTCAAGGAAGAGTCTTTATTAACTTGAGCTATTTTCTTTTCCTCTTCATGCCAACAGTTTTTTATATTTTCATTAACATCTTTGTCTCCTGCCCAATAATATCAGATAATAGTTTCTTGATTAGCTGACAGCTCCAAATAACATAAGCGCTACCAGTCTATAACCCTTAGCACAATGTGCCTGCATAGTTTTAAGGTGGCAGAAGTTAGTGGTGAGTGATGGTGAGAGATGAGTAGGGACTGAGTGATAATATCTCTCAAGGGGTGAGGACTGCATCTAACTCATGTTTTTATCCTTTTTAACTTGTAGGGCAGTAATGCTATAATTAAAGATGCCTTGAAACTTAAGACACTAAGGGTGACAATAGTACAGTTTTTCCCCTCTAATAACCCCTTCCCACACACTGAAATGTAAAACAGCTCCAGTTTGTCTCGTTCTGTTAGTCAATATTAGGGAATTGAGATGCTAACTAGAAATGAGCGGATCAAAGGAAGTCCCTTTTGCTGGTAGCTGAGTGCTCACAGGTGCTGCTGAAGGTCATGTTCTGTGGTGACGTTCACGGCAAAATGAGAGAGAACATTTCATATTTTATACTGTGCCCTGTGAGGCTAAAAAATGAGCTGATATGCCCACAGAGCAGAAGTACTAGAAAACTCTCCTCTAGGGTATGTGTTTGTGGCAATGTGACTGTAGTCACTAAATTCTTTTCTTTACCAGGAATAAACATCACTTCTCAGGTACAACTAAAGGGATGTTATCGTATTAAAAGTAACTGGAGATGACAATGAAGCTTTAGTTTTAAGAAAACTTTGGTATTGTTTTTATATTAAAAATTATATAAACTTGGATTTCTTTACAGGTGCCAAAGAACGTTCTGAGATCTATGAAGCATTTAAAAACATCTATCCTATTCTAAAGAATTTTGAAAAAGCCTGAGTATATCATTCCACATCTCACAGTATATTGGTTTGAATATGTATGTAAGCCCAGCACAGAAATGGTGGATTGTAGACATTCCATGCATATTTTGACTTTACTTATTAAAGAGTGATTCTATGTGAGTAACCATGTCTAAGAAATGAAGAAACTTTGTTTTCAAAATGACTTTTTTGTTATTTTAAAAAGTGAACAAGTAGACTTATTTCAGAATTTGAGTTAGGACCTTGCCAGAATGGTATTGTAGCATCATTAAAATTTAATGCTCTGCTCTTGCTAAAGATGTATGTTAATCTGTTTTCTGAAAATACACAGCAATATATACAAATTTCAAATAACTGAATAATATAGATAATGTCTAATATTCTCTAGCAGAATAGAAATTTGTCTCTTTTTTTTTGCCTTTTGAAATATGAAGTAGATGATCTTGGCCATTAGGTACAGGCACTGTGACTAATCCTATTAGAATACAAATGAAATGAAAATCTGAAACCTTAAGAAAAATTAAATATCTTTCTGTTTGAAATGATCAGTGAAAATTATTTCTCTCACTTATGAATCTTAAACTTTTAGGAACTGTTCAGTTTTAGTGTAAGCTCTATTTTGAAAACAGTTTAGGGTCTTCTTGCCTTTTTCATACTCTCATAATCCTATGTAATTGTATTAAAATAGACCTGATAAGACTAAGAGGATGGAGTAAAGAGTTCGGATTCAAGACCTAATTAGGTTGTGGAATCATCAGCATTTGATAGAGATGTGGAGGTTAACAGGGAAGGATGGGGCTGACATGACTCATAGTTCTTGTTCCCAAGTGGTCAGCGATTGTCATTCACCAGGAGGAGGAAACACATTTGTGCAGAGGGAGAGTTCAGTTTCCAGCACGCTGAGTTTGCGGTGGCCACCAGGTATAAAGTGGTACATCACTTTAGACCTAGTAGGCAGTTATGACTCTTTGGGTGTGGAACTTGGGAGAGAAGTCCTGGCTAGAGAGAGAATTTAGGGCAGTCATAACTGACAGTGTCAACTTAAAAAGCAAATTTGCCTCTTATTTTATCTCAATATTCAGGAATAGCCAAAAGAATTGCAATGTGGGATGTGCATGCTATGGCAAACCATAGGCAAATCCAGAAAACAGAGGAGGGAAGCTGCCTTTGTAGAGACAAGAGGGGCAGCGGCAAGGGGTTGTTCTAAAGGAAAGTCCGTTCGGGGAAAGTAGCAGTTCAGGGGGGTTAACCGCTTCTTATTGGCTGAGCTGTTGGCACCGGTGGGGGGAAAAGTCTTCCTTCAGTAGGAACCGACTTTTACCTCCTGGGAAGACATGCGCCTCCCTCTCAATCGCCTTCTCTTCCTATCGGGGGAAGTTGACCACGTGGAATAGGGTGTGAGACCTCCTGCTACAGGTCTTCCTGACTCCAATTTAGTTACGGTTTCTTGTATTGATTTCCACCGCAGCCTACCAAGATAATCCTTGAGAATCACTAATGTCGATAATTTGACCTACATGCCCACTTTTCTTCTTTCCTTTTGTAGTTTAGAGGCATGTTCAACACTAATTACTCTGATTTAATCCTCTGACTCATCCTATTTACCCCCACAGAAAAAAATTTGGAGGAAATCGACTTTCCAGGTTAAATTCCACCTAGTTCAGATTTTTTCTCAGAGCGTGGCCCAGAGTAGGAGAGGAATGTTGGACATTAATTTAAAATTCATTTTTCAGAAAGCTACAACTTTGACTCCCAAGTCCAGCACAGTTTCCACTGGCTGCCTATCTTCGGTAAAGTACTATCAGATTACTATTAAACGTATTTACTTATTAATCATCACAATGTCAGGTGGGTACTGTAATGATCTCCATGAAACGGATAAGAACACAGGCCCAGAAAGGTTAGGAATTTGCCTCAAATCACACAGCTATTAAGGAGGTGGGTGGGCCAAAATTCAAACTCGCTCCGAGACCCAGCCCCTTCACCTGACTTTGTTGGCTGTGATTTTAGACAAATTTAAAAGCATCCATAGCAGGGCTGGCCCCGTGGACGAGTGGTTAAGTTTGAGCCCTCTGCTGCAGGCGGCCCAGTATTTTGTTGGTTCCAATCCTGGGCGTGGACATGGCACTGCTCATCAAACCACACTGAGGCAGCGTCCCACATGCCACAACTAGAAGGACCCACAACGAAGAATATACAACTATGTACCGGGGGACTTTGGGGAGAAAAAGGAAAAAAATTGAAAGAAAAAAAAGCATCTGTAGCGAATTAGAAATTCCCTTATTTTGTTCCCAATGCGTTTTCCCAGAAGCCTTAGGGCATCGTAGTACTATCTCAGGCACAAGTTTGGGGCGTTCACTTGTAGCCTTGGCAGGATCCAGCGGAGACGACGTTTGTCGGGCTTACTCGCCCTCTAAGATAACCCTCCTCCTTCGGGCCGCTGAGCTCAGCGGTCCTGCAGGGCACCAGGCCGAGCTCCGGGGGGCGGGGCCACGCAGCCGCCCAGCCCCGCCTCCTCGCCCGGCATGCACCTGGTTGAAGGCAAAAATCCCGCGGGACTGGCGCTGCTCCCGGCAGTCATGGCGTCTCCCTGTGGGCTGGGAGGCCGCACCACAGGCCGCTCGCGCGGGTCCTGGTGCGAGCGGCCGACCGTGCAGAGGGGCCCCACGTGCCGCCGGCTGACCCGCGCCAAGTGCGTCCAGAGCGCCGGCTTCGTCTGCTTCCACGGCCGCGCCCGTGCGAGGGGCGGCAGGCGCCGCGGCGCGATGCTTTCTTCCCGGGCTGTCTCCTGGGCTGGGCGAGTGGAGGCGGGAGCCTGGGCCCCGGATTGGAGCTGGAGCCCGGCCAGCGGAGGGGAGGGGTGGTCGGTAGCTGCTTTGCTCCCGGGGACGGGGTCGGGGTGGGAGCCGAAGGAGGAAGGCCGCCGTTGCCCCATAACCCGCCGCGAGGAGCCTGCCCCACGGTGCCCCTGGACGCCAGGAGCCGACTCTGGAGACGCCTTCGCCTGTGGCTGCCACGGAGTTGATTCTGGGCTCTTTGCTGCGCTCGCGTTCAAAAGCGTGGTTGGACTTTTCTCAGCCTTCGAAAGCACGTTCCTTCTCTGGAGGAGAGACCAGAAGAGGATCAGATTGGTTCAGAGGGAGTCAGGCCCCGGATGGACCTCGTTGTCCGACGTGCTTTAATGTGTGAGCCGGGACTCGCTAGTTGCTCCCTTTTCCCTCTCTGCCTCCAAAGATTGTTTTGGATCCTAAGGACTTTGGGGATGTGTTTTGGCTTTGTTTTAAAATCCAGACTGGGACCTGCAAGCCCTTAGTTAAGAGAATTGAGTTTAGGAAACGTTTCGGCCTTGTTGTGAAATCTAAACAGAGCTACGAGTCCTTGGTTGAATTAATTGAAACATTAGTGTGATTAGTTGTTGGGTCTCTCACTTTTGTTCCCCCACAAAACCCCAACTTTTGTTTCAATAACTTAGTGTCAATGATAGTAAGATAGCTAAGTTTTTGGGTTTTTTTTAAAGGTTGGCACCTGAGCTAACATCTGTTGCCAGTCATCTTTTTTTTTTTTCTTCTTCTTCTTCTCCCCAAAGCCCTAGTACATAGTTGTATAGTTTAGTTGTAGGTCCTTCTATTTCTATTATGTGGGACGCTGCCTCTGCGTCGCCTGATGAGTAGTGCTGGGCCTTTGCCAGGGATCCAAACCGGCAAAACCCTGGGCTCCTGAAGCAGAGTGTGTGAACTTAACCAGATAGCTAACTTTTTGAGTCCAAAAGTTCAGGGATTAATGGGCCAGCCCTGATGGCCTTACAGTTAAAGTTCAGCAGGCTCTGCTTTGGCAGCCTGGGTTGTGTTTTGGCTGCGGAACCACACCACTCATGTCAGTAGCCATGCTGTGACAATGGCTCATGTAGAAGAACTAGGAGGACTTAAAACTAAAATATAAAACTATGTACTGGGGCTTTGGGGAGGAAAAAAAAAAAAAGAGAGAGGAAGACTGGCAACAGATGTTAAATCTGAGCAAATCTTTCCCAGCAAAAAAAAAAAAAAAAAAAGTATAGGTACTAATTCATTTCTAACAACCCAATAAATCATTATCCCCAACTTACTGCTGAGGAAACTGCACAGTAAGTGCCTTGCCCTACGTCACACAGACGATAAGTGTAGGGGCCAGAGTTAAAATCCAGGCAGCCGGAACCCATGTACCATGCACTTCACCACAGGATTGTACAAACTCTATATTTGGAAATGTTTCGAGTTCCTAGTATTCCTCTTATAAGGTTGACTTTAAAACGGGGGCTTTGGGTTCATGCTGCATTGAATTGAATCCAAGCTCCACCACTTGCTGTGTGATTTTGAACAAGTTTCTTAACCTCTCCTGTGCTTGTTTATTTCATTTTGAAAATGGCAGGGTATCTAACTTCATAGGTTTCTTGTAATGGTAAGAGCTGGCAGTAAAGTACTCAGCATGAGGTCTAGCACATGTTAAACACTCAAAAAATAAGCTCTTGCTGTGCTCCCTCATAGTCACTGCTCTATCGTCAGGGGCCTTCTCTCAAATCCTCAAACACATGAAACTTTTCCACCACTGGGCCTTTTCCCTTGCTGTTCCCTCTGCCAGGAACACTTTTCCTCATAATTGACACCTTGTCTTTCATGTCTCAACTTAAATGTCAGTTCCTCAGGGAGGCCTTCCCTGACCTTCATGTTGTAGATTCCCACTTGCATTTTCTGTCACAGTACTCAGTTGCTTCAAGGTGCTGAACGTGGTACGTGATGTTATTCATTTGAGGAAGATAGCTGCACCCAGACTGTAGGTCCATGAAGGTGCAAGTTCTGGTTTTGTTCGTCAGATCACTGGTGCTGAGTGCAGTGGCGGTGGGAGCACACAGTAGGCATGTTAAAAAGTAAGATGCTGGGGCTGGCCCCGTGACTGAGTGGTTGGGTTCACGTGCTCCACTGCAGGTGGCCCAGGGTTTCGTTGGTTTGAATCCTGGGCGCAGACATGGCACTGCTCATCAAAACCACGCTGAGGCGGCATCCCACATGCCACAACTAGAAGGACCCACAATGAAGAATATACAACTATGCACTGGGGGGCTTTGGGGAGAAAAAAGGAAAAAATTTAAAAAAAATCTATTAAAAAAAAAGTAAGATGCAAGTTCTTTACTAAATCGGAGCATTAAAGTGAATTTTCAGAAGAGGGATGTGTCATAATGGATTTCTTTTTCTGACCAAGCAGAAAAGTGAGGAGCAAATACCAGCAGCATTCAAAATTTAGGAATAAAAGCAAAATTTTAGGGTCAGGATAATGGGACTGCCACAGTGGTCTGCTCAGCCTGCTTCACTTCACTTTCCAGCTTTCCCTTTTCTGAACTGTGTTTTCCTTAAGAAAAGGAGTCTGTCTGTCTGTTTTCCTTCATTTCCAGGACAGCACCCAGTATCTAGAAGGATGTGAGAATCTCTGGAGACCCAGGACCACTGTCGGAATAGCCAAATCATTTTTAATAAGTTCTCACTAGGTACAGTTATCTGCATAAAATCTGGCAAGATATAGAGGAGAAAGGCAGGTCTCTGCTCTCAGATTTACACTGACTACTAATAAGCCTTAAATTGCATGTGTCAAAGGTTGATCGTGACATGCTCTGCTGCCTTCAGTATTTATGAAGAATTTTGTATTCTCTGCTTTGCTTTCAGACTCTCTTTCCTTTTCCTTTCTGAAAAGGCCCTCACTAATTGTGGGAAACCACTTGGAAATAAAATCTCGAGCTTATAGCACAGTTTAAAAACCCTTGTTTAGCCTGTGATTCTTTCTAGTAGATTAGCCAAATTCGCTGGGCCTACATGGATTTGGAATGTGATGATGCGTCTCGAAGTTCTTGTAAATGTATTTTTTCAGGTTTCATTAGTAGACTCGCTGAATATACAGGTTTTAATGGTTTAGCAGTTCAAGGAAATTAGATGTTAAAGAACAAATCTATCTCACAATAATTAGTTCCTTTGACTCTTAAGAAGGGAACGTGTCTTTATATAATTTTGTGGATGATATGAATATGGCAGATGGATCAATTACAAACTATCTGCACTGACTGCCCTGTTGTTCGGTGGGCAGACCTCCTCACAACCTTGGTCTCCTCGCCAGCAGCGTCCCTTCCTCATCTCCCACCTTGGCCCCCGTCCTAAAACAATACCCACTTTCTTCTCTGCTCTTTCATCCATCTTTAAACTTGTGTGCTGCTTTAAGAGATGAAGAGGAATGATATTGAGCAGTACTCTCAACACTGTCCTTTGGATCTTCTACTGGTGAACATTTTTAAATTACAGGTCTTTTAACAGGAGTATAATTTTCTGGATTACACATTGATGCCAAAAATAGCACTCTTACCCAATAGATAACTGAGAAGTTGAAGTAATCTTTCCATTGAAAACTGGAAAGAAATTGGTTACCAGCTTATGACAGATGTAGGAATAAGATGGAGAACAGAATCTGAGACTCGAGCACTCAGGAAAATCTGCTGCTGGTTTAGGAACTGGTTATTTTAAAGTGTGGATCAAAAAGAAAGACACACACACGAGGGGCCGGCCACATGGCATAGTGGTTAATTTCACACATTTTGCTTCGGTGGCTCAGGTTCATGGGTTCAGATCCCAGGCATGGACCTACACCACTCATCAGCCACACTGTGGCGGTGACCCATATATAAAGTAGAGCAAGATTGGCACAGATGTTAGCTCAGGGCTAATCTTCCTGAAGAAAAAAAAGGAGGAAGATTGGCAATGGGCATTAGCTCAAAGCGAATCTTCCTCAGCAAAAAAAAAAAAAGAAAAAGAAAAAGACACTTTATGCACGTGGATATTGCTTTTGTAAGGAATGATGCAGCATTGCCTTCACTGTGAGTTTTAAGAATATATGATTACCTTTCTACCAGGAAACAGAAATATGGGTGCTAAACAAATTGAGAGATGGGCTAAAGATGGACTGAAGATTTCAAGAGGAAGACATAGCCAACATCCAAAAAATTACCCTTCAGACATTTATTTTCCCTCTCCAGTGTCTTTTTGGTTGTCAGTCACTATAGCCTATAAAAGTCTATTGTTCTGAGAATTCAGTCCTTGACCCGCATTTGTATACCTCACGCAGCAGAACTAAAGCTCTACAGGAGCTGGACCCCCCCATCTTTAGACAAGAATTTGTCAGCCTTACTGCCATTTGATTGTCTTTCTGGAAGGGTCTCAACTCCCATCCCATGCAGCTTATTAGTTGTATTTACACCAAAGCATGTGGATCTGCTAAGAAAATATGGCTTTTGTTTTTAATCAGTATCACTGGCTACTCTTATCATTGTACCTTTTAGAATTTATAAAAGGGTTTTACAATTATTATCTCATTTGTTCCCTACCACAAAGCCGTAAGTTATTAACCTATTTTGAAAATGAGGCACCTCAGAGTAGTTGTGCCTTACTTAGTCCTGGGCTATGCTAATGCTTAACTTCACGTCCAGAGCTGAACTATATTTCTATATATAGTAAGATTAAGTCCAAAATTATCCATTGCAACGAGATAAGGGGAAACGAGTATATTATGCGCTAAGTGCCTCTATCTGATGCTTACACATTTATCTTATTTAATTCCTGTAACCAAGTAGGATAAGCATTATTCCCATTTTACAAGCGAGGAAACTAAAAATGCTCTGTTTCTATTTTCTATTAATGACTTAACCTTCATTCCTGACAGTGGAGTTGTTTTTACTATATTTTCTCATATTCTAAAAATTCTAACATAGGTTAAAAGAAGCATTCCAATAAAGCTTTTTTTTTTTTTTCATATTGCATTTGTCCGTAAACATCCTCTTGTATGCCTAAGGAATTAAGGAATAAAAGTTTAATAGCTAATAATTCCTACTGTGTTAGTATCCTAATTCAAAAATATTTAGCTCTGGGGAATCACTGCTTTAAGGGTACAGAGTTTCAATTTGGGAAGATGATAGTTTTAATGATGGATAGTGGTGATGGTTGCACAAGTGAATGTATTTAATGTCACTGTCCTGTACACTTAAAATGTTAGAATCCTAAATTTTATGTCATGTATATTTTATCACAATAAAAAATGAAGAAATGTAGGAACTGGAGAACATAAAAGATAAGTCATACCAAAACCAAATACCAAAACAGGAATAAATCATTCCTTGTATGTAATTACTTTAAACATAAATGGATTAAACACTCCTTTTAAAAAGCTAGAGATTGGCAGAATGGATTAAAAAATAAAAACTTGATACATCTAAAAAAATATTTAGCCTTTTAACCATCTCTATTTAAGTAAGAGAGTTTACTGGGCTCTCTTCCCTGGGCACCTCTGTGCTCTCACTTACTAGCTTGAGAAGCCTCACTGCCTTATTTCTAGAGCCAGGAACCGTCATTAATTCTTCTAGCAAACCTGTACCCACATCATAGATAGGGAAAGTTCCCCACCACTGACCTAAAAAACCATTAGTGCTCATTTTCCCCCTTAGAATTAAGAAAACAAGGAATATAATCGATCTCAAGAGACCTAAGAACTTTAGATACTTTCAGAGGATTGTGTACATGTTTTTCTAGTGGATATGACCCTCAAAGCTGGAGTGTGAGAATTTTAATTGAATGATGTCTTTTTTTTTTCTAATTATAAAAGTATATGTGGTTATCGTAGAAAACTTGTACAGATATACCTAAATGAGGAAACAGATTTTACCCATATTCTCACAACTCTGTAAATATTTTGTTATATTTCCTTCCAGCCTTGTTTCTCTGTGTGTGTGCTTGTAAATACATTCTTTCATTTAGAATTGTACCATGTAGAGATAGTTTGTTCTTTGCTTTTTTTTAACCCAGCATCTCATAAACACATACTCACATCTTTGTCTACAATAATATTTGTCCTTCATGGCAATACAGTGTCATTAGATTAATCATTCTCCTGTGGAATGTTAAAGTTGTTTCCAATTTTTGTTATTGTGACTGATTTCATGATTGGTGCCTTCAAACAACAGTCTTCCTCCTCATCTCTGCTGTGTTTCCTTGAACAGCAATAAGTGGTTCAAAGGGTTTAGTATTTTTTAGGGCCCTCAATTACATATTTGAAAGGTCATTTTTGTCCCTTTCTTTTTTTTTTTTTTTTAAAGATTTTGGTTTTTTCCTTTTTCTCCGCAAAGCCCACCAGTACATAGTTGTATATTTTTAGCTGTGGGTCCTTCTAGCTGTGGCATGTGGGACGCTGCCTCAGCATGGGCTGATGAGTGGTGCCATGTCCATGCCCAGGATTCGCACTGGAAAAACCCTGGGCTGCCGAAGCAGAGTGTGTGAACTTAACCACTTGGCCACGGGGCCGGCTCCGAAATTAGAATTCTTGATAAATGGAATGCAATACAGGGTTATTTTATTTTTTAATTCACCTCTTTCTTGCCAGCTTGAAAATATTTTATACTGTCTTTCATACTGTATTGATTGAATACATTTTACTCCTATTGAAGAAAGGAGACTTAAATAAGTGAGTAAATCTTTTCAAGGTCACAAACCCAGAGAGGGGCAAGACTGACAGGACAATCATCCAGGAAAGTTTCTCAAGAGGCACCTGCACCCAAAGGACTTCCCATAGGATGTCTGTGCCTACAAAGATCCTGGGGGGAGAGGCACAAGGATTTCATGCAATGTAGTTCTGTTACTGGCTACAAACATAGGTTCTTTCCCTGCCACACAAGAGGGGCCAAATAAAAACTGGAACGCCAGGCTTATGGCAAGGTAAGGTTTTCATTTCAGATGATATCAGCTGGGAGACGAGAGTGAGCCCACAAATCTTTCTGTCTTGTCTCGTCTCCCGGAAAGATGGGAGGCCAGGGGTTTTAAAGTTTTGTGAGGAATGCGGCTGCTATAATTTCTTCAATGATCCATTGCTTGTTCAGTAGTGTGTTGTTTAGTCTCCACATCTTTGTGCCTTTCTCAGCTTTTTTCTTGTAATTAATTTGTAGCCTTATAGCACTATGATCTGAGAAGATGCTTGTTATTATCAATTTTTTTAAATTTGTAGAGGCTTGCCTTGTTTCCCAACATATGGTCTATCCTAGAGAATGTTCCATGTGCACTTGAGAAGAATGTGTATTCAGCTCTTTCAGGGTGAAGTGATCTATATATGTCTATTAAGTCCAATTGTTTTAGTTTTTCATTTAGCTCCACTATTTCTTTGTTGATTTTCTGTCTGGATGATCTGTCCATTGATGTGAGTGGGGTGTTGAGGTCCCCTACTATTATTGTGTTGTTTTTAACATCTTCCTTTAGGTCTGTTAATAGTTGCTTTATGAATCTTGGTGCTCCTGTGTTGGGTGCATAGATATTCATAAGCGTTATTTCTTCTTGATGAAGTGTCCCTTTGATCATTATATATTGTCCCTCTGTGTCTCTCTTTACCCGTCTTATTTTGAAATCCACTTGGTCTGATATGAGAATTGCAACACCTGCCTTTTTTTCCTTGCTATTTGCTTGAAGTATTGTCCTCCACCCCTTCACCCTGAGTCTGTGTTTGTCCTTGGGGCTGAGGTGTGTTTCCTGGAGGCAACAAATTGTTGGATCGTGTTCTTTAATCCATTTTGCCACTCTGTGTCTTTTTATTGGAGAGTTCAATCCGTTCACATTGAGAGTGATTATTGATGCATGTGGACTTAGTGCTGTTAATCTGTCGCTCATTATCTTGTTTTCCTGCGTTTCTTTTCCTGTGTGCTTTAGACTACCCATTTAATACTGCAATTTCTTATGCTGGGTTTCTTAGATTTTTCCTTATTTATGATTTGTGACTCTGTTCTGTACTTTATTTTAGCGTCTACCTTGAAGTTTGTATTTAGAATCTCGTGTATAATATAGTCTATTCTCTGGTGGTCTCTTACTTACTTGACCAATACTGATTTAGACCCTTTGCTCTTCCCCTCCTAAATAATTATTTTCATTTTTTATTCCAACTCATCTTATTAATTGGTAGTTAGAGTGCTAAGATCGTCCTTGTTTTGGTAGTTTCCTTACCTTTACCCTAATGCTATAGTTGAATATTTGCTATCCTGTTCTGGTTCTATCCATCAGTCTCCCTAGTCTGTGGATTGTGTCCCCTTTCTCCCTTTTTTCTTTTTTCAGGTATGAGAGCCTTCTTGAGGATTTCTTGTAATGGAGGGCTTTTAGTTACAAATTCCCTTAACTTTTGTTTGTCTGGAAAAGATTTAATTTCTCCCTCATATCTGAAGGAAATTCTTGCTGGATAGAGTATTCTTGGCTGAAGATTTTTATCCTTTAAAGCTTTGAATATGTCACTCCATTCTCTCCTAGCTTGTAGGGTTTCTGTAGAGAAATCTGCTGACAGTCTGATAGGGGCTCCTTTATAGGTTATTCTCTTTTTTTTTCTTACTTCCCTGAGTATTCTTTCCTTATCTTTCCTTTTTGCCAACTTTACTACTATGTGCCGTGCGGTAGCTCTTTTTACATTGACAAATCTAGGAGGTCTAAAACCCTCCTCTACACACATTTCTCCGCCGATCCCTAGATTTGGGAAGTTCTCTTCAATGATTTCGTTAAGCACACTTTCTGCTCCATTTTCCTTTTCCATATTCTCGGGAATTCCTATGATCCTTATGTTCTTACTCCTCATTGAATCCATTATCTCTCGGAGATTTTCCTCATTTTTAAAAATTCTTAGTTCTCTTTCTTCCTCTGGTGCCATTCAGCCTGTCTATCTTCAATTATGCTAATTTCCTCCTCTATGTTTTCTACACGGGCATTCAGGGAATCCGTATTCTGTTTTATCTGGTCCATTGTGTTTTTCATCTCAAGTAATTCTGTTTGATTCTTCTTTATGATTTCAATCTCTTTTGTGAAGTAACTCCAGAACTCAGCTTGTTTCTCTATCTTTCTCTCTACCTCATTGAGTTTTTTGGTTATAGCTGCTCTGAACTCATTATCACTTAGTTTACCTAATTCCAAGTCCTCAGGACTTAATTCTATGTTTTTATTGTTTTCCTTCTGGTCCGGGGCTTTTATAAATTGCTGGATGGTAGAGGAGCGGTTTTTTCTCATGGTGGTAGAATTCAGTTGCAGTTACAGCCTGTCGCCACTAGATGGGGGTCAAGAGCCACGTGTTATGAGCTCTCCGCCTTGGGGCAAGATCTGCGCCCACTGGCTTTGCCAGGGGGGAGGGGCTGTTACTCACACGCGCCGGTCTGGGTTCAGATCAGTTCTGTTCTCTGGTCTCCCAAGGCCCTTGATTTATGGGGTCCCCACGGACGGAACCTTTCCCCCCATCAGCGGGTCTCCACTGAATCAGCGGCAGGAGTCCTGGATGATCCCCTAGTCGCGCCGCCCTCCCCTGCTCCTTCCGGACCCGTGCCGCAGCGATCGCAGACTCTAGGGGAGGGAGCGATGTTCTCTCCTACCGTTCCAGCACCTCCGAGGATGTAAGCAAGGTTTATGATCTCCACCTTCTTGGTATTGTAGATCTCTAATGAGCTGGCATTATGTTTATTCTCTGAAATTCAGTTCTTCCAATCTTTTGTTGTATTTTGGAGGGGAGAGAATCCCGGGTCAGCTCACCCCGCCATTTTGCTTCGCCCCCTCGGAATGCAGCTGCTTGTAGAGAGGGGAAGATAAGGAATTCCACAGGTGGCTGCTCCTGGTTGTCTATCTTCGTGGTGGAGGGTGGGTTCCAGTGCCAGGAAGCTCTGGGAACCTTCAGTTTCTTGATATTCTCTGGACATCAATTTCCTTGTAATAAACTTCAAGGACCTGTGATTAGTCAGGACTTCAGTGGGAGCCCAGCTGAGGCCATCTGGGCGATTTGTAACTTCTATTTGGTTGTAAATCTCAGGGGGTCAAAGGTTAAAGAAACAGATATTTACATATGAGGGCTTTTGGTTTTAACCCCATATATGCTGGGTTTAATGTAGGGGAACTGATATCAGGGTCAGTATCAGTTCCAGGTGGTTATCATCTTCTGTCTTCTAATGTAAAATATCCAGACAAATCTAATCTTTAAAAAAGAGTCATCCATGGCTCTAGGGAATAATGATAGTTAAAATATTGGGTGTGTTTGAAATGCATCACAGAGGATGAATAGTTAATTATGATGCTGTGAATTGGAGAGGGGAATCTGGCATTTGGGAATATGGGGAGGGCTCTTGAAATTTAGGGACTTTTTGTTAGTCCTACGAAGAGCTATGCTGGGGGGACAGGATCCTGGAATTGAAACCCTACTCCCCAAACATTTGGAAAACTCAGGAGAAAACATGTACCCCTTGGTGAGAATGGAGGCACTGGGGACCCCACAGACTACAGCTCCTCCCATGCAGGAACTCGAAGAGACTGAGTCATGATTGTCCCTCCCCATGGTCACCACCAATCTGGGGAGACACAGGGTAGTGGGCGCAGAGCTGCCCAGCGAGGCTCCAGGGTTGAAGTTACTGTGCCCAGTGACAGACAGGACATCTGGGGTCCTGGCCACTGGCCCAATCCCCACGCTGTGGGCTGGAGGGGACTGAGGTCCAAGCAGCTCCATAAGGAGACTCAAATCCGCAGACACTAGAGGTGACGGTGAAGAGGCAGAGTCCCACCAAGAAGGGTTCCGACCAGGTCCTCTTCCCCATCTCCTCACCCCGGGGTCGCACACTCACCATTTCTAGGTCTCCTGGGTCCCGAGTCCTTCCTAGGACTCCTACAGCCAGTGCAGATCACAGCGTGACAGGCTGCAGCAGAGCCACCAGGGACCATTTAGGGCAGGTGACCAGTCATCCCCAGTGAGGCCTGAGAGAGAAGGGACGTCCACGCTGGTGTAGTGCATCACCCCACCCACCTGCCCCAGTGGCGCCCCTGATTGGACAGTTACCAAAGGCCTCGCCCCTTCAACCCGGAGTGTCAGAGGAACAGGAAGATGCTCGTTCAGCAGAACCAGCTTCTGACAGCGGGCCCTAACCTGTCCCCACCTGGGTCATTTACATTTAAACAGAACCTTTTCCAGGCCTGTGACTGACACTGTTACTTTCTCTATCTCTTTATGAATGTGTGGTCACAGGTGTGCGCAGGGCATTCCTGATTCAGTTTTAAGCTGGAGCAAGTACAGACGAGAGGGTGGCCCAGGCCAGGCCACACTGGAACAAGAGGGTCTTATGTCCTCTAGGGGTCAAGGGCTTGCGGTAAGACTGCAGTGCCACTCATGGAACCCTGCCCCTTATTTAGAAACACAGAGACTTATATGTGACCTCACCATCTGTGATAGTCTGGTTCCATTTCAATCTTTAATCTTTGACAGTGTTCAGCCTTCCACCCAGCCCCGCTCCACCTCCACTCATTAGATTCTTAAAGAATCCCAGGGTACTCGGCTCTGGTGGGAAGTAGGAATCCCACAGCCCTGGCTGGGCGCAGGGACTCTTCTCAGACCAACCACAAGGTATAAGATGTGTTCACCAAATTCTCAAGTTTCCATTTTACACTGGAGGGAAATTTATTTTAGATTAATTTTTGCCTTTGTCCCTAGAGAAGTTTGAAATGTAATGGTTATAATATCCCTAATGGAACTGATTCCTAATTTCACAGATATAAGAAAACTATAAATCATTATGTAATCGTGGGATGTACCTGGAAACCTTTTTCTCCACCTTTCTCATGGTATAATTGGCTAAAAATATTGTCTATACTTAAAGATTACAACCTGATGGTTTGATATATGTATACTGTAGACAGTGGATGAAGCATTCTCACCACACACACACACAAAGTAACTATGTCAGGTGATGGATGTGTCAACTAACCTGGAAATTCTAATAAGCCTCAGAGAGGAGATTGCAAAACTCTTTTCATTCCAAAGCTCTTAATGGATTTATTTGCATATATGATCAGCTTTGAGATATAATCTGTATACAGTCATGAACCACATAATGACAATTGGGTCCACGACTGACAGCATATGCCATGGTGGTCCCATAAGATTACTACCATAGTACTGATCCATTGTACATGAATCCAGATTTCCCATTTTTTCCCCCATTATTGCACTTGGTGTCATATCTAACATGTTTGTGCCAAATCCAAGGTCAGGAATTTTTTCCTAAGTTTTATTACTTTTGTTACAGTTTTAGTCTCATCTTTAGGTCTTTGATCCTTTTTGGTAAGTCATTGTATGTTGTGGGTTTTAAGGGCACAATGTCTTCCTTTTGCATGTGCTTATCCAATTGGACCAGCACCAATTTATGAAAAGAATATTATTTCCTCACTTTTGGTACCTTTGTCAAAGATCAGTTGCCAATAAATGTGGGGGTTTATTTCTCCAATCTCAATCTTCCACAGATCTCTATGTCCATCCTTGTGTCAGTACCACATGATCTTGGTTACCTTTCCTTAGTATGAAGTTTTAAAATCCAGAAGTGTTAATCCTACTACTTTGTTTTTCTGTTTCCAGATTGCTTTGGCTATTCTGATTCCCTTGCAATTCCATAGAATTTATTAAACAATTTTCCAATTTCTATGAAGGGTACAGCTGGGATTATGATGTACATTGCATTGAATCTTTAGATCATTTTGTGGAGTAATGACATTTCAACAATGTTAAGTCCTGAAAATCATGAAACTGAGATGTTTTTCTGTTTATTTATATATACTTCATTTCCTTAGGCCATGTTTTGTAGTTTTAGAGTATTCATTTTGTACTTTGGGTTTAGTTTGTTGTCCTTTTTCTATCTCCCTTGTTAACATCCTGGGATGTTTCTCCCCTGGTGTGTTTGGGCAACCCTAAAAGCTCAATCTTAAATTGTCTGTATCTTGCAATATTTTGTTTTAACCCACTGTTTTCACAAGGGAGCCTGTTGATAGGTGGGAAGGTATTAGGGGAGGAAAATGTTCTCATGTTATGATTAAACCTGTAAAGATTTGATGGGACAGAATCCCTGGACTGTGAACTTCAGAATAGGTTCTTAGCATTTATTCCTCCCCTATTGTCAGAGAGAAATCCTGAAGAGTCTGGGAGTTGTCTGACTTCTCTTTCCACAACCACATAAGGTTTTGGCAAATTAGTTTTCTTTGAGAGATGGACTAAGTTACAGAGCACAGAATGCTTTGTGTGTACATCAAAAAGTTTCCCCCCATTTCCTGCATGAAGCATGAGACAATTTTTTCCAGTCTCCACATGGACCTCCTTGGGTTCCTGATGGAAAAATACATAAATTTGGGGGGGTTCCCTAGGACTGGACTCTCTAACCCTTTTAACTCTCAAGCGAACTCAACCTATATCTCCAGCAAATTCATCATTAAGGGTATATTTGTTCCTAGAAGTTGCTGGCTCCAGTTGTTTCTCCTCCAAGTACGTGGTAATTCTCTATACTTGCTGGTCTCTCATTTGGGGAGCATTTGTTTGCCACGTAATCTCAAATCTCTCTTGGACCCAAGAAGAGATTTACTTTTCAAGTGGTTCAGTTTTTTTCTTGTTGTGGAAGATGAGATGATCTCTCAGAGCTCTTTACATATCAGAACAGAAACCATCCTTCACTTCTGTTGCTGTATTTTACTTTGTGAGACTATTCCATTTTCACTTGTTAATTCTACTGCTAGAGCCATGTGGGAGGCTTCAAAGTTTTTCTTTTATGACTAAGGCATCTAAAGACATTATCATACTGGAGTGTTTGTATTCAGGCTTCTTTTCATCATCTTGCAAAAACTCCCTACCCTGAATACCTGTTTGTCACTGAAAAGACACTTTCCATTGGTTACCTTCTGTTTTTTCCTTACCTTTTTGGGGGCAGGTTTAACACCCTACATAAAATGGGATTGAATGGCAGACTATGTCATCACATGCATCAAGTTAAGAGAAACACATTTATTACTCAAAGGTACTTTCTAAGGAGGGCAGGGCAAGGGTAAGCTGGTTGGGGAGTCTCATGCAAGGGAGAAAGGCGTATGCTTTAAGGTGTACAGGAGAAGAGTCTGCAGGTTTTCAAGATTTGACCTTCCTACCTGTTGGCACAAAAAGAAAATGGGCAAGTGTCACCCTTCCTGACTTATTTACCCATTGTGGGCCAGACAGGGTGAGCAGGTATCTAAAGCCGATGAAGATGCAGATAGCAACAGTGAGGTCAGTGTCTTTATTAAAGTTCACTCCTGAGGCTCATTGACTGAATGATGACATATCTCATTAAATGAATTTGAATTCCAATATTAACTGAAAAGCCATGTGAAAAACACAAGAAGTTATAATTAGGGTCACAAAGCCTCCAAAAATATTTGAATCCAGTCATCCCAGGGTGTTGGAGAGAGCCAACAAAGTGTGTCAGTGTGGTTCCAGAACACTTTTCAAATATGTTAGTAATGCTGTTTAATTTGCTCCCTCATTTGTTGTGTTCTTGGTGGCACCCTGCCAGTGCAGCCTGCCCACATGCAGCGAGCAGCACTTTTAGGGAACAGAGCTCTCCCTGGCTGGTTAATAAATAGTCCAACCCAAGGAGTCAGCAGCTACCATGGCTGCCAGGGGGTTTTCTTTCATGCAAAACATCTCAAACATAAGCTGTCTGCTCCATGTATTTTGAGTGTTTTGGACATTTCTTGATTGGCATTAAGGATATACTTGTTGAATGACATCATGTGTTCCCTGCTCAATACCAGTGACTCCCAGGACAATCAGCACATGAGTGCAAATGGTAGGTAAACAGCACATTTGTGTTCCATGGACTTAAGGGCTTTTGAAGGAAGGTGCCAGAATGAAATATTGACACACAGGGCACAGACTACAGGTGATGTTAGGAGGAAGACCTGGGAGTGGGATATGAATGGTGGCCAAGGGGCATGACTACAATAAACCAAAGACCTGTAGAAGTGACAGTTCTGACAGAAAAGCCTAGTATAGAAAGGCTCTACTTATAAGGTGCCAGTAATCCTGATGATCAGAACAAAGTAATAAGCCTGAAAGCCTGGGGATTGAATGTAACTCAAACAGCAGGCACATCTATTAGAAGAAAGCAGGTTTGTCTAAGTAAGGCATTAGGCCATCCTATGAGGGCTGCAGCCTGGGTCATAGAGAGGTACAAGATCCACTGAATACCTTCTTCAAGAGCCCAATGTTTTGTATTTTGAGACGTTGGTTGATAATATCAATAATTTCTAGATTGTCTTCATGAGTTATTGATTCTGGCTTCAGGAGGATCACGTATGACAGGATGAGTAATTTGTGTATAAAAGGTTCTACCGTGGTCTGAGCATAGCAAGCAGCCCAGCAGAGGGGGTGAGCAGCCCGACAAAGTCTATCTGCCACCAGCTGCAGGGACGCCTCCTCCCCGAAGACTTAATGTGCATGGATTCTATTAACTGTGACATGTTTTTCACATCAGGTGTGTTGGTCAGTCACTAAGTTGCCCAGGATAGGGGAGGGAAGTCCCTTGAACTTTGCCTAGATCTTTAGGTTAGAGGCCTCTTAACGGTTTCCTATCACTGGGGCCCAGGGGCCATCAGGTCTGAGATGTCAGTATGTGTCTCAGAAATTTGAGTGAATTTATCACCCTGAGCAATGAAATGAGCCTCTGCAGACTGAGGTTTAATATGTGCAGAGTAAGGAGTGACTTTGATTTGTACCTGGATATTATGAGATAAGCTATCCCAGAGTTCTTTATGACAAAGGGGATGACCTTGGGTAAGGAATTGTTGCTATTGGTGGGATAGGACAGCTAGTCATTGGCAATGGGGAAAGAATCTGTAAAAATGTGCAGATGATTTTGATTCTTGCCCAGGCAATTCTCTGTTGCTAGCACGATTACCTGGAGTTTGACTCATCAATCTGATCCAGTCTGTCATCAGGGCTGGCCTGTTTGATCTGGGGGAAGAACAGAGAGTCTGAAGTGGACCCCAACAGGTGTGGTGGTGCACACTGTGCATAAAGTATATGAACTCCCTGGTCATTCATGTGTCCCCATGTCACTCCTGAAGTGCCAATGTGTCTAAAAAGGAGGGCACCTCCTCCTGAATGTATTACATCAATCAGAGAAGAGGGGAACACACTTCCTCCTGTAGGGTGATACGCCAGAAGCACTATTTTTGGCTCTATGCTGTAAGTACCAGTCTCTTCAATGAGGAGGCCTCTGGTTAGCAGGCCTTAGGGGTCCTGCACTTAAGACCCAAGGCAAATGGGAAGCTGGCTGTGGATGATCATCAGCTCAGGCCCTGGGAGGGCCTCCATTTACAAAAAGGCTCTGTCAGTTACCATCGGTGGCTTCTCTAATTGTGTGCAGCACTGGACGAGGAGAACAGTTTAAGTACAAGAATGCCTCGGGCAATTCATGTCAACCACAGGAAGTTTGGAGACTCCTAGATGCCTAATAGAGGCTGCTAAAGCCTCTATGGGAAAGGACAGTGTGGAGGGAAATGTTAATGAAGTGACTTATTTTGACAAATTCTAGAGCCATTTGTTCCCCCATTCAAAGTCAGTCATGATTAAGTATTTTTGAATAAGCAATCAGATCTGATAAATACGTAATTTTTCTGGTCTCTGTGGCTGACAGAATGTGCCCATGACATGGGTTCTACCACTGTTTCTGTCACCCTCTCAGCTCACAGGCCCCTGGCATTGTCTGGTGGGAATTTTCCAAAGTGGGATATACACAGATTTCTAAAAATATTTCCAAATACACAGGCACGAGTAGGCTTGAGTTGGGAAACAAAGAGCTGGAAAGAGTCTATGGATGATAATGGAAAGAAACGACGCTGATGCACATGAGTGAGGATATCTCCAGACTGATCCCCTTTAGGAGACATCTTTTTGTTTCAGAACCACAGTATTTCTACAGATCTTTCCACGGAACCTGATTTAAACTCGGATTCTGGGAGCCCTCTCACTTCACTTAGTTGTGAGTATGAGATGAGGGCAGGTGCAACCCCAGGGGGTGTTTTCTCAACTAAGACAGGGTTGCAACAAAGGCCTGTTGAAGACTGAATTCTTCCTTTCAATACTTCAATTCTTCCAAAGAAGAATCCCACAGTGCTAGAAAGAAGTGCTGAATGCACAAAAATCAGGGATCAGGAGAGTTTAACTTTCCCCTAACGTATGAAAGTGATGCTGTTATTCATTTTCTATTAATTATATAAATACACACTATTTCAAGTATAGTTCTGAATTTTCACAAATGTACAGTAATCCTGCCATCAAAAGATGGAAAATGTGCTATCATCAAAAAGAACACTCCTGTGGTTACCACTTGAATAACACCCCTCCAATATGTAAGTTAACAGTAGAAAAAAATGGAAATGATTAATAAATTATTTGGCTCTGTAGTAAACCTTGTAGTTGTTACTGTTGTTTGCAACTTTTCCATAACACAGGTGGACATCTAAGAATATGGAAATGAAAACTGTGAACAGCAAAATAGGCTAGGGGACTTTGTCCATTATTGCAACTAAAGACTTCCAGCTACTCCTGCTAAAAAGGACAAGTGACTATTTCCCATTTCTAATTGTATTCACAATTAGGATATTACTCAAAATGACACCCTCTCTCTGCAGCTCACCTCAATTATTCCTTGGATGATTGCTTCTAAACACCCAGGGCTCTTTTTGGTGTTTCCACTGGGAGATCACAGTGGACTTGCATAGATGTCACTCTACTCATAGAATTCACTCCGGATGAGCTAGAACAGTGCAGATGAAGGCAACTGTCTCTCTAAGTGGCAGGAACTCCATGGTTTAATGGAGTGTATGTTGCACACTCAGTCTCTACAGCTGCAAAATGAAAATGCCCAAGACTATAACATTTTAAATATTTAAAAGTAAATGCAAATCCTCTCAAATGATATTAAACACAAAAAGACATCACAAAATATCTGTGGCTTAAGTCGAGAAGTCTCAAGTCCCAGATAACAATAATAACAACATCCTCACTCACTCCTACCCTCATAGAAAAGATATACACACCCCAGCCTCCCTATTAGCTCAATGTAATTCTTTTTTTTTTCACTTTTCTTCAAAGCGCTTACTTCCATCTTATAATAGAAATCTTTACAACTTGTTAATACTTCTGTTTTCCCACAAACATATAAGAACGAGGATTGCAAGAACTTGTTTGTTTCATGCTGTTATATACAAATCCTACCATGCCTTATTTGTACAAAATTGTGTACCCTCACTCTAAAGTGCATGGCATGTGAGGGATGTTGAAACAGTAGCATCAAGAAAGAAAGAAGGCTTGCTTTCTAGTCTCTGAGAAAGAAAGGCTTGATTGGCATAGTGGTCCTGTCTCTCTCCCTTGCTAGGTTTGCATTGTCTCACAATTTACCTAAACTCAAAGGCCTCAGTTGACTCATAAAGAAGATACTAAAGATATTATATAGTATCCTAAGAAGTGAATTTATATAATGTAACTGAGGTACTTCATGGTCAACACCGTCTAATACACCATAGGAAATACATCAGTGCTTTGATAATAAGTAGGAAAGGCAAAGCTGTTCCAGAGGGCCAGGAGCTGGCTGCATCCACTGCAAGGCCAAGTCTTATCCTACCGAAGAGAAAAATGTCACACACATCCTTTTGCAAAGGTACACAGTTACCAAGACAAAACTAAAATATTTTGTAACCACACCAGTGAAAATGACAAAAGATAAAATTCAAATTATAAAAATGACTAATATTCTCTTCTTCTTACTAAAAGGACTAACTGGAACGTCTTACAAATTAACTTTAGCTCCACTGCATTGTTTCTGCCTTCTAGAAAACAATGATTAGGATTATCAAAGATAGAATTAAGTTTACCTCCTCACAGCATTCAATACAGAAAATGACTTGCTTCCTTGAATGACAATCAAATCACCTCACACAAGCCAAAATCTTGTAAGAAGTTCTTCTGAGCACCCTGTTACTATTACACCGCACAGTCCTCTATGGTCTGTGGTTCTTTTTACTAGAATTCACTAAACTTCTCTCTGACTACAGGTGCAATCTTGCAGGTCACTGGCAAGTGGGCACTGAAAAAACATAATTTTTAAGTTTTGGCTTAAGAATAAATGAGAACTTACACTCATGACAAAGATTATAAGTATAAAAGAATAAAAAACAAGGTTTGCCTTTGGAAAATATATCTGAATTTGCATGCACATGATAAGATTGACTCATAATGTGATTAAGTGAAGAAAATTGGAAAATATATCTGAAAATCCATAATTAAAATTGATTTTAATATATTCTTTGAAGAAATGAAAACCAAAATAATAGTTATTAACATACCATGGCTTAGAAAACAGTTGATAAAATATATCAATGTAACAACTACAGAAATGTTCATTTCACTGAGAAATGCACATAGTTTTAATGACATACCATCAAACATTACTGAAAACATATTGAGGGAATACATTCAGCTACAACTAATGGGAAACACACATAGTCTTTGTGACATGAGAAATGTGACTGTTCTCACATGGAAGAACTGGGTCAAGGCAGCCACTGCACAATGCAGCAGAGAAATGAACTCCCGAGACTTTTTTATGCCCCATTGTAGATGCCACGGTGAATCAGGAAAACAGCCTCACTAGCACTATTAACAGCATAAGTGTTTCCTACACAAATTAGACCTTATACAGATATCATCTAGAGAAGAGGAGAGTCAGAGAATATTCCCAAGCATGAAAGTTTGAATTATTTCCTGGTGGACAGAAGAGGCCTTAAGAAAAAGTCCTAACTCTAATGTATCTTTGATGTGAAATGTGAAAACATCAGTGGAAAATACACCCAAAAAGGTGGTGGATTCTTAAAGTTCTAATTCTTATTATTACCCTCACTCACATAAGATAATACAGGGCTGATATGTCCAGCTCTAGATTTTATTGTCCTATCATAGGTTTCTATGTAATTCAAAGTCTATTCATCAAATACCAATCAGAAGGAAGGACAAAGAGCAAACGTCCAAATATGAAAACAAGAATTCACATGAAACTATACTCTTTGATAAACTTGCCACACATAAAAATTTATTCCAACTGTTTAATAGTATGGAAAATAAAAATAGGCTCCTATACCCACCACCTGAAAAAGGAGTTTTCTCTAAGAAAAGAATATATACATCATATTAGGCATATCCAGGAACTGCAGTACAAGGCCTGTAGTAACATCCCAACCATCACAAACTGTCATTTTTCAATGGCCCCTTAACACAGAACAATTAAAACATTATAAAAAATTAAAGAGAAAATATAATTAATTGATTTAAGTAAAAAACACTAAGTACATGTACTTATGTACTTATAGTACAATCTTATGTACTATTGATGCATGATGACATGAAGAATTATCTCACCTCAGTATTCATTTCTGAAAGCGATTAATGGAAATCCACAATCCAATGTTGCACTTTAAGAGAGAGGCTTGGTAAACACAATATATTTACAACTTTTAAAACTACTCTTTCACGTTGAATGTTTTCTAGAACATCATACACAAGTAAAATTCCATCAAGCTTTCTCATATGACTTACACTTATGTTTCTTTTTGGTAGGAGTTTCACATTTAATGATGCAGGCCATTTGAAGTCTTTCTGACATTGTTTGCATTCAAGAGGTTTTTATCAAGTGATTCCTTTCATGCCTTCAGAAAGAACTCAGATGACGAAAGTCTCGCTCACATTCAACACATTTATGTGGTTTTCCCTCTAGTGTGTCTTCTTGATTATCCCTAAAAGTTTTCATGAGAAGTAAGTTTTCCCACTTTCCTGACATGCATAGGGTTTCTCTGCAGTATGAGTTCTTTCATGTCTTCGAAGAGAACTGGGAAAACTAAATGCTTTACTACATTTTTCACATTCATATTTTTTCTCTCCACTATGATTTCCTTTATGTATTTGGAAACTTTGATGAGAGCTGAAGGCTTTCCCACATTCTTTACATTTATAGGGTTTCTCCCCAGTGTGACTTCTTTCATGTCTTTGAAGTAATCTGGGATAAATGAATGCTTTCTCACATTCCTTACATTTATAAGGTCTATCTTCTCTGTGAATCATCTTGTGTGATCGCAGGCTTGAGGGATCTATAAAGGCTTTCCCACATTCTTTACATTCATAGGGTTTCTCTCCTGTGTGAATTCTTTCATGTACTCGAAGAGAACTGGAAGAAGTAAAGGCTTTACTGCATTCTTTACATTTATAGGGTTTCTCTCCTGTATGAATTCTTTTATGTACTCGAAGAGAACTGGTACAACTGAATGCTTTATTGCATTCTTTACATTCATAGGGTTTCTCTCCAGTGTGACTTCTTTCATGTACTCGAAATGCACTGGGAGAAATAAATGCTTTCTGACATTCTTTACATTTATAAGGTCCATCTCCAGTGTGAAAGATCATGTGTGATCGAAGGCTTGAGGGGGTTATAAAGGCTTTCCCACATTCCTTACATTCATAGGGTTTCTCTCCTGTATGAATTCTTTCATGTACCTGGAGAGAACTGGGATAACAGAATGCTTTACTGCATTTTTTACATTCATAGGGTTTCTCTCTAGTGTGATTTCTTTCATGTCTTCGAAGAGAACTAGAAGAAGTGAGTGCTTTATTGCATTTTTTACATTCATAGAATTTCTCTCTAGTGTGATTTCTTTCATGTATTTGTAAAACACGAAGTGAAATAAAAGCATTACCACATTCCTTACATATAAAGGGTGTCCCTCCTGTGTGAGTTCTTTTGTGTTTTTTTAAGTTAGTGTACAGACTAAAGGCTTTCCCACATTCTTTACATTCATAGGGTTTCTCACCAGTGTGACTCCTTTCATGTATTTGAAATGAACTGGGATGAATGAAAACTTTCCCACATTCCTTACATTTGTAAGGTCCAACTCCAGTGTGAGTGATCATGTGTACTCGAAGGTTTGTGAGAGCAATAAAGGCTTTCCCACATTCCTTACATTTATAGGGTCTCTTTCCAGTGTGACGTCTTTCATGCATTCGAAGAGTACTCGGATGACTGAATGATTTGCCACAATTTTTACATTCATAGGGTTTCTCTCCAGTGTGACTTCTTTCATGAATTTGAAATGCACTGGGAGAAATGAATACTTTCTCACATTCCTTACATTTATAAGGTCCATCACCAGTGTGAAAAATCATGTGTGATCGAAGGCTTGAGGGAGCTGTAAAGGCTTTCCCACATTCCTTACATTCATAGGGTTTCTCTCCAGTATGAATTCTTTCATGTACTCGAAGAGAACTGGAAAAGGTGAATGCTTTACTGCATTTTTTACATTCATAGGGTTTCTCTCCAGTGTGAGTTCTTTCATGTATTCGAAGAGACCTGGAAGAAGTGAATGCTTTACTGCATTTTTTACATTCATAGGGTTTCTCTCCAGTATGAGTTCTTTCATGTATTCGAAGAACACTGGGAAAAGTGAAGGCTTTCCCACATTCCTTACATTTATATGGCTTTTCTCCATATTTTTGATAGTCATATGGTTTGTGTTCATTGTGACACCTTATGTGCCTATTAAGGGATGAATGATGCATGAAGACTTTTCCACATGCACTGCACTCACATGGTTTTGCTCCTGTAGTTTTCTTGTTCAGCTTGAGATTTGGAATGAGGCTGAAATTTTCTCCACATTGACTACCCTCTTCACTTGCACAGAGTCTCAATTCCATATGACTTCTGTAAAAAATGAGCAGATTAATAATGATTTCTTTATTAATGATCTTATATTTGTTATAATTATTATAATTTATAGGAAAAGCTTAGGTTTTCTGCTTTGTCTGAATTCTTGGAAACTGAATTCTCTGCAAGAGGACTTCAGCCCTGATATTATCCAAACAGTGATAGTCATATATAGGGATTACCAAAACTGTTCCCAACTGAACCATTTTGTAAAAGCTGAACTCCACATCACATTTCAGAAAGTATATTTGGTGAAAATTTTCTAAGACCAGCTAAATTTGAACCAAGGGTTTTTTATTTGTTTCATTCATTTTCAAATAACATACCAGGATTCTCACATGAGATACTACTTACTATTGTGAGTATGACTCACCTTAGTTTTCTCCCCTGGTTTTTGCACTGATCTTCAGTATCATAATCTTCCCATGTTTTTCCTGAAATGCAGACCCAGAAAGTTGATTCCAAAGTATTAGAAATTACAGAAAAATTTTTAGATTCTAAGTCTATGATGAACTATGACCATTTCTAGTTTATTTAGCAACATCTCTCCTTTCCATTCATCTTGGAACAATGTTGAAGGCAAGAAACACTTGCTCTCTAATTGATGCAGTGAAGCAATGTCCTCATTCTTACCTATTGAGGCCAGGTTCCTAAAGGTTTCCAACATCACATCTCTGTAGAGTTTCTTCTGTGAAGGATCCAGTAAGGCCCACTCCTCCACGGTGAAGTTCACAGTCACATCCTCAATGGCTACTGAGTCCTAAAACATCACACATATATGTAGAGTAGGGTGCATAAGACTGACAGCTGTGGGGATCTATTTTGTAGGAATTTCCACGTTTTTACTGTGATCACATTTTATTGTATTACTCTGTAATAACAGGGTCAAGAGCATGTTGGGAAATGAGAGAAATGCCATGCAATGAAACAAATATTATCACTAAGGCAAAAAAAAAAAAAACCCACAAAAAATACAGAACACAATATCAATGAAGCCTAGGACAATCCTCTTTAATAGAAGGTTTAAAATATACATAATGGGAATACCTGAAGGAAAAGAAGAGAAAGTAAAAGAAGAAACAAGTGAAATAATAATCACCAAAATATCCTAAAATTAGTGATAGACAGCAAAGTGCACATCCTGGAAGCTCAGAGCACACTAAACATGATAAACTACAAAAGTGCACACTCAAGGATATCACACTCAAACTAGAGAGAAACCAATGACAAAGAATATATTGAAAAATGCCAGAGAAGAAACACACCTTGGGTACCAAATTGGACTTCTTTCCAAAAACCATGCAACAAGAACAGAGTAGAGTGAAATAATTAAAGTGCTGAAAATAGAAAACCACTCTCCTAGAATTCCAGTCGAGGGAAAACTATCCTTCAAAAGAAAAACTAAGGACTTTTTGAGACAAAAATTGAGGAAATTTGTCATGAGTACACATACTTTGAATAAAATGTTCAAAAAACTATCAGATTGTAAATGATAAAGGTAGAGGAGTAGAATGGGAAAAAATGAACGTAAAATACCTTTTATATATCTGTAATTAATATAATAGATGACACAATATTAGCAATAATGTATTTATTTGGTAATGAAAAAACTTATGGACAAGTGAAATAAATGTGACAATAAATGTGACAGCAATGTGACAAGGCACAGAGGGGAAATTAGGAATAGTGTTATGAAGTACTTGCACACAGTGACATGGTATAGTGTTATTTGGCTGCAAAGGTCTGTTAGTTATAAACGTATTAAAAACTCAAGGGAAACCACTAAAAGAGAGTTTTAAAAAAAATGTGTAGTTGACTTGCTAAGCGAGGGGGGAAAGAATCAAATAAAATGCTCAATTTCACCCAGAGGATGTGGAAAACAGGTGGAAGACAAAAAGAACCAAACAACAAGAGCAAGATATAAAAAACAGCAAGAGGTGCTAAATATTAATTCAGCTGTATCAATAACCTATCTAGTCATCAAAGGTCTCAGTACTATTGAAAGATAATAATATCAGATTTCTAAAAAACTGAGTTATATACTGTCTACAAGAAGCCCAATTTCAATATAAAAACACAGACTGATGAAGCGTAAGGGACAGAGAAAAATATTCAATGCAAACATAGATCCAAAAAAAAAAGCTGGCATAGGGATGTGAATTATAGATAATGCAGATTTCAAACGAAGGAAAATTCAGAGATAAGAGAGGGGCATTATATACTGATAAAGGGGTCTATTCTCCAAGAAGGCACAGCAATCCTTCACGTGTATACGTGTAACAACAGAGGGACAAAATACATGAGGCAAGAACTGAGAGAATCCAAGTAGAAATCAATGAATTCAGTTCAACAGTTGGAGAATTCAAAATGCTCTTATCATAAATTATGAAGTCCAGCAGCCAGAAAATGAGGTAGGACAGAGGTGAACTGAATAACAACATGAAACAACTGGCTTTTACTGTACTCAAATATTGACTACTTCATACAACAGCAGCAGAATATACATTCTTCTCAAGCTCACATGGAACATTCACCAGGACAAACCACCTTCTGGGGGAAAAAAAGCACACCTTAACAAATTTGAAAGGACAGAAATTATACAAAATATGGTTTAACACCACCTAGGCATTCATATAGAGGTCAATAACAGTAAGACAGTTGGAGAACCCCCAAATATATGGAGATTCAGCAATACATTTGTGAATATATGTAGAATAAAAGAAGTCTCCAGAGAAATGAAAAATAATTTTGAACTTAATGAAATGAAAACATAACCATACCAAAGGTTCTTGGATGAGCAAAAGCAGTGCCTACATAGACTAAGATCCAGCAATAAGGTTCCTTGGTATTTTTCCAAGTGAGATGAAACCTTACATTCACACGAAACCTACACGTGAATATTTATAGGCGCTTTATTCATAATTGACAAGACAGTTTTAAACAAGATGTCCTTCAAGTGTTGAATAGAGAAACACTGGAGTATCCATACAATGAAATTTTGTTCAGTGATAAAAAGAAATGAGGTACCAAGCCATGAAAACACACGGAGGAACTTTAAAAGTATATTGTTAAGTAAAGAAGCCAATGTGACAAGACTATGTAGTGTATGATTTCCATTCTGGAAAAGACAAAAGCCTGAGCCACTAGAAAGATCTTGGTCGTGAAGGATTTGGGGGTTGGAGGGAGGGATGAGTTAACAGGTGGAGCACAGGGGAGTTTTAGGGAAGTGAAACTACACTCTATGACACAGAAATGATGGGGACACGTCATTACACATTTGCCAAAACCCATACAGTGTGTAACACACAGAGTCAACGCTAATGGGCACTGTGCACTGTAATGAATCAATAAGGGTTGGAAACCATAAAAAAATGTACAACAGTAATACAAAATGTGAAAGTGCAAACTGTGTGGATGCAGAGAGAAGGTATGTGGGAACTCTGTAAATTCTGATCAACTTTTCTGTAAACCTAAAACTACTCTGAAAAAAAATGAAGTCTTTCAAAGAAAAAGATGAAGACAGACTCATTACAATTCACCCCTGTTGACTGAAACAGGAATCTCTCACTCAACCTATTTCAATAAGCCAGTATGGTGCTCTATGAGCCTGAGACCCATAAGGGAGGGGAAACTTCCATCAACTGTCTTCTTGGAGAGCACAGCGCTGTATCCTCTGAGAAGTGCCATGGTCACTATCAGTAGTGTTGGAACTCCAAGGGGGATAACGAGTGTCCTGGTGAGTCCTTGTATTGTAGAACTAGTAATGTACAGACAAGTGTTACCTTGATTTCTATTTTGAGTATCTCTGAGTAAAGAGATTCCCGGAGTTCTTTTACTACAAAGGGGCATCTCTTAGACAATCAGCCAAGGTTTCTGAACATATCCAGATGAGGCCAATTTTTGGCCGGTAGTAAGATGACTGCCTGAAGTTTGGTTAGCTCTGCTGACCCTGGGATTTTGTTCTTCATCAGGGACATCCCAATAAAGGGATGAAGAGCAGCAAATCTCAACTGAGCTTCATCATGTACAAATGTGTGTTGTCCTTAAAAACTATGCACTCTCCAGTGCTGTGCACTCAGTTAATCCCAAGGAACTACCCAGGGAACCAAGGTGTTTGGGAGAGGGGTGACCTCCTTCATCATCATATCATCTTTCAATGAACTGAAGAAAGAAAGGTCATTCCCATCCTGTAAGTGGCATAAGCTACAGGGCCAAGGTTAGCCTCCATCATATCACAAGTAGGTGTCAGTTGCTGGGCTGAGCTGGCAGGATGCTGTTTCCAGGACCTAAGGTATAATAGGCATCTTGGTAGAGGGTCACATGCTCAGTGCTTGTGAAAGCCTCTATTTTCAAGAGATCTCAGTACCTGGTGACAATAGCAGCTCTAATGGCATATAGTGTGGGGCCTAGGACAATTTCTTGCACCAGAAGCCTCTGGACAACTTAAGGCCCTCCTCCAGAGAGCCTCACACCACTGTCATCTGGGTCAGAGGCCTCCTCCATGACAACTGGTTGCTTTATAAAGTTTAAGGGACACAAGCTGACATTGGGTTTGAACTAATCCCTTTGCTGTGACGAACTCAGACTGTGGGTGTTGCACACTATAACCCAGAGGGTCAGGATCTTTGAAGCAATAGACGCAGGGGTGGCAGCAGCAGCAGAGTTACTTAGGGATCCTGGTGAGCTTTCTGTAATCTCAACATCTACTGGCTAAATTTTCCTGTCTCTTATCTTTCTCTCTGAAATAATTGCTTTTTAAGGAGCGTCCATCTAATGGGCTCACTTCAGAGTATAGTCATCCTTGTAACCCCAGGCCTCCCCTAAACGTCAGGTGATCCCAGCCTCAGTCTCATCTTCATTCTACATACACAGATAGATTCCGCCCAAGACACAGGACCCAGGACGGCACTAAGGGTGACCCCATTCTCATACTCCTGCTTCCAAAGGACAAGGAATTATCAAATCTGTCAACTCAGTCCTCTCTATATAGAACCCAGGCTTAGTGGGGTCAGCAATGCAACACAGGGCAGCACAGCACCCAGGAGGAGCTGCCCAGCAAGCAGCAGCCTACAGTGCAGGAGCCTCCAGGCTTTCTCATCAGCCTGTCCAGGTAAGAAGGCCCAAGGGAAAGGGGAGGGGGCCGGCCTCATGGCCGAGTGGTTAGGTTCACATGCTCCACTTTGGGGGCCCACAGTTTTGCCAGTTCAGATCCTGGGCATGGACAGGGCACCACTCATCAGGCCATACTGAGGTATCATCCCACATAGCACAACCAGAAGGACCTACAACTAGAATATACAACTATGTACTGGGGGGCTTTGGGGAGAAGAAGAAGGCAAAAAAAAGATTGGTGACAGAGGTTAGCTCAGGTACCAATCTTAAAAAAAAAAACAAAAACGAAGAAGAAGAAGAGTATCTAGGGTTAAAGGGAGGGATGATGCTTAAGTTTTCAGAAGTCAAACATCAAATATGTGGACCCTGGCCACTCATTACAAGAACAAACAAGGGTGAGAAAAAGAATCATTTGTACTTGCTTGTCTTTTTATAAAGAAACATTAACAGGATGATCAACTGGTAATCAACACCGGTCACGTGAGGGAGGCTGAAGTCAGGCAGAGGAGTGGGGCAGGACGTGCAGGCAGGGAGTCTCCTTAAGTGAGTTTCCTCTCTTAGGAATTTTTCTTTTTTGTTATTGAGTTCATAATAGTTTACATCAATGTGAGATTTCAGTTGTACATTATTTCTTAACTGTCACCACATAAGTGCTCTACTTCACCCCTGTGCCTACCCCCCACCTTCCTTACCCTGGTGATCACTGAACTGTTTTCTTTGTCCCAGTACTTGTTGATATTCCACATATGAGTGAAATCATCTAATGTTTGTCTTTCTCGGTCTGGCTTATTTTGCTTAGCATAATTCCCTCTAGGTCCTTCCATGTTATTGCAAATAGGATGAATTTCTCTTTTTTCTGGCTGAATATTACTCCATTGTCTACATATACACCACATCTTCTTTATCCAATCATTGGTCGATGGGCACTTGGGTTGCTTCCATGTCTTGGCTATGGTGAACAGTGCTGCAATGAACATAGGGGTACATATGTTACTTTGGATTGTTGATTTCAAATTGTTTGGGTAGATACCCAGTAGTGGCATAGCTGGGTCATATGGTATTTCTATTTTTAGTTTTTTGAGGAATCTCCATACTGTTTTCCATAGTGGCTGCATCAGTTTGCATTCCCACCAGCAGTGTGTGAGGAGTCTCTTCTCTCCACACCCTCTCCAATATTTGTTATTTTTAGTCTTAGCCATTTTTAGCCATTGTAACAGGTGTAAGGTGGTATCTCAGTGTAGTTTGGATTTGCATTTCCCTGATGATTAGTGATGTTGAACATCTTTTCATGTGTTTATTGGCCATTTGTGTATTTTCTTTGGAAAAATGTCTGTTCCTCTCCTCTGCCCACTTTTTGATTGGGTTGTTTGCTTTTTTATTGTTCTTTTGTGTGAGCTCCTTATATATTATGGAGATTAACCTCTTCTCAGATACATGATTTACAAATATTTTCTCCCAATTGGTGGGATGTCTCTTTGTTTTGATCCTAGTTTCTTTTGCGTTGCAGAAGTTCTTTAGTCTGATGAATTCCCACTTGTTTATTTTTTCTTTTGTTTCCCTTGTCCGAGAAGACATGGTATTTGAAAAGATCCTTTTAAGTTTGATGTCAAAAAGTGTACTGCCAATATTATCTTCCAGGAGTTATTTAGTTTCTGGTCATATCTTCAAGTCTTTGAAATATTTTCTTCTTATTTTGTGTATGGTGTGAGATAGTGGTCTACCTTCATTCTTTTGCATGTGGCTGTCCAGTTTTACAACAGCATCAATAGAAGACACTATCTCTTCTCCATTGTATGTTCTTGGCACCTTTGTCAAAGATTAGCTGACTGTAGATGTGTGGTTTTATTTCTGGGCTCTCAGTTCTGTCCCATTGATCTGTGTGCATGCTTTTGTAGCAGTACCAGGCTGTTTTGGTCACTATGGCTTTGTAGTACATTTTTAAGTGACAGGGGTATCACAGGGATTGTGATACCCAGCTTTATTCTTTTTTTTTCAGGATTGCTTTAGCAATTTGGGGTCTTTGATTGCCCCATATGAATTTTAGTATTCTTTGTTCTATTTCCGTGAAGAATGTCATTGGGATTCTGATAGGGATTGCATTGAATCTGTAGATTGCTTTGGGTAGTATGGACATTTTAACTATGTTTATTCTTCTAATCCATGAGCAAGGAATCTCTTTAAGTCACTATCAATTTCTCTCAGTAATGTCTTATAGTTTTCTTTATATAAGTCCTTCACCTCCTTGGTTAAATTTATTCCTAGGTACTTTTGATTTATTTAAAAAAAAATTTTTTTAGAGGAAGAGTAGCCCTGAGCTAACTGCTGCCAATCCTCCTCTTTTTGCTGAGGAAGACTGGCTCCGAGCTAACATCCGTGCCCATCTTCCTCTACTTTACCTGTGGGACGCCTACCACAGCATGGCTTGCCAGGAGGTGCCATGTCTGCACCCGGGATCCAAACCGGCGAACTCCAGGCCGCCAAAGTGGAACGTGTGCACTTAACTGCTGCGCCACTAGGTGGCCCCTAGGTACTTTATTTTTTTAGTTGTGATTGCAAATGGAATTATATTTTTGAGTTCTCTTTCTGTAAGTTTGTTATTGGACTATAGAAAAGCAATTGATTTTTGTAGGTTGACTCTGTATCCTACAACTCTACTGTAGTTGTTAATTATTTCTATTAGTTTTCCACTGGATTTTTTGGGTATTCGAATGTAAGGTTATGTCATTTGCAAACAGCCAGAGTTTCACTTCTTCACTCCCTATCTGGATTCCTTTTGTTCCTTTCTCTTCCCTAATTGCTCTTGCCAAAACCTCCCGTACTATGTTGAATAAGAGTGGTGATAGAGGGCATCCTTGTCTGGTTCCTGTTCTCAGGGGGATGGCACTCAGTTTTTGCCCATTGAGTATGATGTTGGCTGTGGGTTTGTCATATATGGCCTTCATGATGTTGAGGTAATTTCCTTCTATCCTCATTTTGTTAACAGTTTTTTATCACAAATGGCTGTTGGATCTTCTCAAAGATTCTCTCTGCATCTATTGAGATGATCATGTGGTTTTTATTCCTCAATTTGTTCATGTGATGTATCACGTTGATTGATTTGCAGATGTTGAACCATCCCTGTGTCCCTGGTATGAATCCCACTTGATTGTGATGTATGATCCTTTTGATGTATATTGCTGAATTCAGGTTGCCAAAATTTTGTTGAGAATTTTTACATCTATGTTCATCAGCAATATTGGCCTGTAGTTCTCCTTTTTTGTGCTGTCCTTGTCAGGCTTTGGTATCAGAGTGGTGTTGGCCTCACAGAAGGTGTTAGGAAGTGTTCCATCCTCCCTAACTTTTTGGAATAGCTTGCAAAGGATAGGTATTAAATCCTCTCTGAAAGTTTGGTAGAATTCCCCAGGAAAGCCGTCTGGTCCTGGTGTTTTATTCTTTGGGATGTTTTTGATTGCTTTTTCAATCTCTTTCCTTGTGATTGGTCTGTTCAGATTGTCTGTTTCTTCTTGACTCACCTTTGGGAGGTTGGAAGAGTCTAAGAATTTATCCGTTTCCTCTTGGTTATCCATTTTGTTGGCATATACTTTTTGGTAGCATTCTCTTATTATCCATTGCATTTCTGTGGAGTCTGTTGTTATTTCTCCTCTTTCATTTCTGATTTTGTTTATTTGAGCTTTCTCTCTTTTTTTCTTTGTAAGTCTGGCTAGCAGTTTGTCAATTTTATTTATCTTCTCAAAGAACCAGCTCTTTGTTTCATTGATCCTTTCTACTGCCTTTTTTGTTTCAATAGCATTTATTTCTGCTCTGAGTTTTATTATTTCTCTCCTTCTGCTGACTTGGGCTTTGCTTGTTCTTTTTCTAATTAAGTTAGGTGTAGTTTGCAATTGCTTATTTGAGATTTTTCTTGTTTGTTAAGGTGTGCCTGTATTGCGATGAATTTCCCTCTTAATATGGCTTTTGCTGCACCCATATGAGTTGGTATGGCATGTTATCATTTTCACTTGTCTCCAGATATTTTTTGATCTCTTCTTTAATTTCTGCCATGATCCACTGCTTGTTCAATAGCATATTGTTGAGTCTCCACATCTTTGTCTCCTCCTCATCTTTTTTCTTGTAACTAACTTCTAGCTTTATAGCATTATGATCGGAGAAGATGCTTGTTATTATTTCAATTTTTTAAAATTTACAGAGGCTTGCCTTGTTTCCCAACATATGGTCTATCCCTGAGAATGTTATGTGCGCACTTGAGAAGAATGTGTATTCTGCTGTTTTTGGATGGAGTGTTCTATATATGTCTATTAAGTCCAACTGGTTTAGCTTTTCATTTAATTCCACTGTTTCCTTGTTGATTTTCTGTCTGGATGATCTGTCCAATGATGTGAGTGGGGTGTTGAGGTCCCCTATTATTATTGTGTTGTTTTTAATATCTACTTTTAAGTTTGCTAATAGTTGCTTTATGAACTTTGTTCCTCCTGTGTTGGGTGTATAGATATTTATGTGTTATTTCTTCTTGATGGAGTGTCCCTTCGATCATTATATATTGCCCCTCTTTCTCTCTTTACCTGCCCTATCTTGAAGTCTACTTTGATATAAGTATTGTGACACCTGCTGTCTTTTGTTTGCCATAAGCTTGGAGTATGGTCTTCCACCCTTTCACTCTGAGCCTGTGTTTGTCATTGGAGCTGAGGTGTGTTTCCTGGAGGAAACAAATTGTTGGATCTTGTTCTTTTATCCACTTTGCCACTCTGTGTCTTTTTATTGGAGAGCTCAATCCGTCTACATTGAGCATGATTATTGATGTATGAGGGCTTAATGCTGTCATTATATCATTTATTTTCTGGTTTTCCTGCATTTCCTTTGTGTCTTGTCTTGTGTGTTTTTGTCTACCCATTGAATTATGCAGTTTTTTATGATGTGTTTCTTTGTTTTTTCCTTATTTATTTTTTGTGTCTCTGCTCCACTTTTTAGTTTAGTGGCTACCCTGAAGTCTGTATTCAGAATCTTGTGCATAACATAGTCCATTTTCTGATGGCCTCTTATTTCCTTAGTCTAAACTGATTTAGTCCCTTTCTTCCTCTCCTCCTAAGTTATTATTCTCATATCTTATTCCAACTTGTGTTGTGAGCTTGTGGTTAAAGTGACAAGATTGTCTTTGTTTTTGGTGTTTTCTTCCCCTTTAGCCTAATGCTATAGTTGAATATTTGCTACCTTATTCTGATTCTATGCATGTGTCTCCTTACTGTGTGTTTTGTACCCCTTTCTCCCTTTTTTTCTTTTTCAGGTATGAGGGCCTTTTGGGGGATTTCTGGGGGGTGGGGGGGTCTCATGGCTACGAAGTTCCTTAGCTTTTGTTTGTCTGGGAAAGGTTTAATTTCTCCCTCATATTGGAAGGACATTTTTGCTGAATACAGTATTCTTTGCTGAATATTTTTATCCTTTAAAGTTTTGAATATGTCATTCTATTCTCTCCTAGCTTGTAAGGTGTCTGCAGAGAAATCTGCTGAAAGCCTGATAGGGGTTCCTTTGTAGGTTATTTTCTTCTGCCTTGCTGCCCTGAGTATTCTTTCTTTGTCATCCATTTTTGCCAGTTATATTACTATATGCCTTGCAGTAGGTCTTTTTACATTGACAAATCTAGGAGATCTGAAAACTTCCTCCACACACATTTCCCTTCATTCCCTAGATGTGGGAAGTTCTCTGCTGTTATTTCTTTGAGCATGCTTTCTGCTCTATTCTCCTTCTTGTCACCTTCTTGACTACCTATAATTCTTATGTTGCATTTCCTCATTGAGTTGGATACTTCTTGGAGACTTTCATCATTTCTTTTCAGTCTCAGTTCTCTCTCCTCCTCTGTCTGGAGCAATTCAATATGTCTATCTTTGATTATGCTGATTTTCTCCTCTATGGTGTCCACACAAGCATTCAGGGAATCCATACTTTGTTTTATCTCTTCCATTGTGTCTTTCATCACTAGTGTTTCTGATTGATTCTTCTTTATAGTTTCAATCTCTTTCATAAAGTAGCTCCTGAACTCGTTAAATTGTTTTTCTATATTCTCTTTTACCTCATTGAGTTTTTTGACAATAGCTATTTTGAACTCATTGTTGTTTAGTTTATTTATTTCTGAGTCCTCAGGACTGAATTCTGGGTATTTATTGTTTTCTCTCTGTTCTGGAGATTTGATGAATTGCCTGATGCTGGAAGAATGCGGTTTTCCCATTGTGATATTATTCGGTTGCAGTTACAACCTATCAGCACTGGAAGGGGATTGAGAGCCATGTATTCTGAGCCCTCCGCCTTCAGCCAAGATGGTGTGGCATGGTGCCAGAGGAGGGGTACTTTCTCTAGCGTGCAGTCCCTGGTTTCCTGATCAGCTCTTGCCATCTGGTCTCCTGGGGCCTTGACTTGATGAGGTAACCCCATGTGAAAGCTTTTGCCCCATTAGACGGCTTCCCTCTAGGCTTCAAGGGCCCTAGGGAGTTGTGGGTGATCCCATGGACACGCAACCCCTCCACTGCTTCTTCCCTCACGGAGCCTCCCACGGCAGTGATTCCAGTCTTTAGGGGAGGGAGTGAAGTTCTCTCTTACCCTGTTTCAGCTCCTCTGAGGGGGGCTCCAGCCTCTCCACCCTCTGTCATGTGGCTGCCGTGACTCTCCATGGATTCCTGTGCTTTTACAGTATTTTCTGTTGGAATATGGTTGCTCCTTTTTGTTGTATTTTGGAGGGGAGAGAGTCCCGGGCAAGCTCACTCCGCCATGATGCTGATGTCACCTCTCTTAGGAATTGTTTAACCTTCTCGTGCAAGTTTTATTTAAAATGAGATAAATTTATATACACTATATTTTCCTATGCTTAGTCATTGTTTTTAATTAACTTTTGCTTTTAAAATTAATTTAATTTTAATGTTTCTACATGGGAACTCACTCCAAGATTTAATCCTTTAGACACTAATGGATATAAAATTGAAGACAATAGAAAGATTACAAATCCCTTTCTAATGAAAAGGAAAAAGGGCACTATACTTTGTCCCTCCACTATATTTCACACTGGGGATATTTTCAGGAAGGAGTAGCACATTATTATACATTTGGGGTTTGCAATTAATTCCTGCAATAACCTTGGAGTTCTAAAGATTTACATAAGCTGTTACATGTTTCCTCATATCAATGAAAATAGAAATTCATGTGCTTTTTCCTCATGTCCTTTAAGACAGGAATTCTTTTGCCTAGGAATAGTTTAGCCTTTTAAATGTCAAGGCTCTCTAGGGAAATGGACACACAAAAACTGACCTAAAATTGGAAAATGCATGTGAGAATTTAAGTACACCCATCTCACATTTTGAGGTTCTCTTGTCTAAATGGAACAAGAAATTCTATTTCTCACAACCAGCAGGACCTACAACTAAAATATACAACTATGTACTGGGGGGGCTCTTGGGAGAAGAATGACGAAACAAAAAAGATGATTGGCAAAAAAAAATCTATTTGGTTCCACAATTTTCTTGCCTTCCTCACATAATATCACTCAGTCAAGTTACATTTTAAAATCCCAAGTGCAAATGGAAACTAGAATCAAAGGGCTTCAACCTTCAATTGATAAAGGAATCCAAGGACAGAAACATAAATACTTGAATCAGCTCATAGAAACAGCCTGCTTGCCTACAGTTCAGAAGGAAAACCCATTCAAAAAGTTGACCATATTCCCAAATTTATGGTCTAAACACTTCTGGTTTGAGATATCACTCCTAGAGTGGGTCAGTCCCTGGTGAAGAACAGAGGGGACACCTGAGCAGGCACAGGAATGAATTCTTGGGGGCCCTACATACCCTCCCCTCTCCTGTGAGCATGGAAGCACTTCCTCACCCCTGCTCCCATTCTCACAAGTGAGGGGACCTCAGCTGGATTCAGTTTAAGCTTCTGACCCACATGAACTCCAAATTCATGAACACTTTGTCTACAGGACGGAACACCTGATCTTCACAGACTTTCTCAATGTGCACAGATTATAATCTCACTGCAACTACAGTGTGGGTGCAAAACTCAAACAATGTTTAAAATGTCCAGGCCTAAGGAACCACAGTTACAACCCCAGACAGGGCATCACTCCCCAACCCCATGAGCATGTGCACCCCCATCTTTCCAGGGCTCTGCAGCTCCTCTCAGGATAAAGGCTCCTTCCACAGGGGTGTGAGCAGTAGGACATCTGCAGGGGGAGGCTCCCCAGGAAGAACAACTGGGCCTTCAAGGCCTTCCCTCTGCAGGCCCAAGGGGCCCTTAGCTTGAGCCTTTGACTGCAGGCCTCTGCTTCCCATTGGAGATGCTCTGGAACATCACTGTTACTTCAAATGACACAAACCCTGTGTTTGAATAATCCAGCAAAGTCACTTAAGCCATCCTTTCTGTGGAAAATAGGAAGAAAATTATAAAACACTTTTACTATTTCCATTAGAAAACCCAAAACATCTACTCCTTTTAGGAAAAAGTCAGTAACTATTACTGTCACTGAGCAAGGGTTGCAACCCGATGTGCACAGAAGCCGACACCATGGCACACCTGTCTTTGAAAGAAGAAACAGTTTATTGTGCAATCAATTGACAAGAAGACAGAAAGACAGGCTCTCAACTCTGTCTCCCCCACCCAAAGTAGTGGGTAAGCTCTAAGGGAGCAGGGAGGGCCAGCTGCCATGCAGAAGCCCTGGCAGGATGAGGTCTGACTGGCAGATCAAAACATTGTCTTCTGCACAGGCTCCTGACTGGCTCACCTTCCCTGAAAAACAGCTTTAACCTCCTGTTGCTAAGATGGGGTTAGTGATGGGAGGTTACCAGGAAAAGCAGAGTAAACAAGGGTAAAGTTGTAATGCAGCTTTAAGTCACTGCCTTCTCCATTGATAGGAGTTTCTAGAGATCTAGAGTCATCCTGACCTTCCTTGAACAGAGAGGGAGGCACCCTTACAAAGGGACATTTCTCTTATAATGTAAATTTCCCTTACAAAAGGGTAACTTCTACTAGGTTTTCAGACCTTTTCCTGTGTCTGCTGTCTTTTAATAACCATCAGCTCAAAATACCCCTTATGCTAAAGATGCATATTTTGGGAAAATTCTATTCCTGGTCCTGTGGTGACATTATTTCCATGGCAAGAAATCACACTTCAACACTTGTGGTCTACATGTCTAAGCCCTGGAATTTCATTTAATAACATCCAAAAGTAAAGAACAGACCTCAGAAACTTACTACACATGTTCAGGGGAAGAATGAGTGCAACTAGTATTCTTAACAAATGGGATGTAACATAGGAATATTATTTTTCTGAAATCCACCTTTTTGTTGCCTGTTTGGAAGTATTTTATACTGTCTTCCAAGTCCTATTGATTAAGTATATTTACCCTTAATGAAAAATGTAGACTTAAATAAGGGAATAAATTTTTTCTGGGTCACAAAGCTAGGGAGGGGCAGTGCTAATGGGACAGATCATCCAGGAAAGTTCCTCAAGAGGAATCTCCACCCAAAGGTCTTCCCATAGGATGTCTGTGCACAGAAAGATCCTGGGGGAGAGGCACAAAGATTTCCTGCAGTGTAGTTCCAGGTGGTTATTCTCTGCTTTCCTCTCATGTAAAATATCCACAACAAATATAATGTTTAAAAAAGATCTATCCATGGCTCTGGGAAATAATGATAAACAGTTAAAATAATGGGACTGTTTGAAATACACCATGGAGGATGAAGATTTGATAACAATGCTGTGAATCAGGAGGGGAAGTTGGCTTTGGAAATGTGGGGAGAGATCTAAAACTTTAGACTTATTGTCAGCCCTAAGAAGAGTCAGGCTGGAAGAAGAGAGTAATGGATTTGAGACCCTGCTCCCCAAACATCTGGAAAACTCAGGAGAAAATGGGTGCCCTCTGGGGAGAAAAGGAGACACTGAAGACCCCACAGACCACAGCACTTCCTATACATGATCCCCGAAGACTGAGTTACAATTGCCCCTGATGAGCCTCCCAGTGGTCACCACACAATCTGGATAGACATGAGGGTGAGGGGACAGAGCTGCCCAGAGAGCCTCTGGAGCTGATGTCACCATCCACAGTGACAGACAGGACACCCAAGGTCCTGGATGCTGGCTCAGCCCCCAAGATGCAGTCCAGAGGGGGCTGAGGTCTGACCAGGGGCCACCTTCAGACTCGAGTCCACAGACTGTGGAGTTGACTGAAGGGAGGCTAAGTCCAACCATGGCTGGATCCGACCAGCCCCTCCTCCCCATCTCCTCACCCTGGAGCAGCACCCTCACCATTTCTAAGTTCCCTGAGTCCCCATGAGTCCTTCCAATGACTCCCATGGTCAGTGCAAATCACAGCATTACAGAGGCTTTGGCAGTCACCAAGGACTGTTAAGGCAGGTAACAGTCGATCTGGAGAATGGCAGGAGCTATAAGGGGTGTCTACATAGACATGGTGCATCACCCCACCCACCTGCTCCAGTGGCTCTCCTGATTGCACAGTTCAGAAGGCACCTCCCTGCCAGAGTGACAGTAGGTAGGTTACTGCAGGGCCCAGTGGAACCAGCCTAGGCTGGTGGCTGGAACCTGACTCAACCGGCATGTCTGCATTTACAGAGAACTTTTTTCTGGGCTGGGGGTGCCTCTTTTGTTTTCACTCAGGTCTTTGTGAACTCATGGGCATCTGGTGTGCACTGGGAACTCCTGATTGAGTTTCAAATGGAGCAAGTACAAATCATGAGAATCACCCAGGCCACACTGAAACAAGAGGGTCTACGTCCTCTAGGTGTCACTGGCTTGTCATAAGGCTGCCAGGCCACTCATGGAACTATGACCCTTGTTTAGAAATGCACTTGAATGTGACCTCACTGTCTGTAACAAAGAGTCAAGCTCCATTTTAATCTGTGATCCTTGCTAATGATGAGCCTTCCACCCATCCCTCCTTACCCCACTCATTTGGTACTTAAAGAATCAGAGAACAATCAGCCCTGGAGGGAAGTTTGAATGCCAAAGGCCTAGCCAGGACTCAGGGACTCTTCTCAGTCCTATAGGGTGTGACATGCACTCATCAAAGTCTCAGGACTTTAATTTTACACTGGAAGGAAATTTATTTTAGATTAGTTTTTGCCCATTTCCCTAGGACCTTTCAAATGTTAGTTGCTATAATATATGGATCTCAGGCAATTTATTCCTATTTTCACTGATATAAGGAAAGTAATGAGTTGTTATGTAAATGTGGGATGCACCTGGAAACTCTTCCCCCACACCCAGCTTTATTGAGATATAACTAATAAAATTGTCTATATTTAAAGATTACAATGTGAAGATTTGATATACATCTACAATTTGTATACCTGAAATTTGCTAAGACAAGGGATTAAGCTTTCTCACCACACACACACAAAAGTAAGTACCTAGGATTGGAATTGATGGTGATACCGGCTCACGATAAGATTGACACAATGGAAGCCATATTGTAGAAAAGAAACCATATTGTAACTTCAGATGACCTCTGACTAACCCAGCTGGATATATATGCACCCTCCAGGAGATCTAACTGCTCTGGAGATTTTATGACCCCTGCTTATGCATATACCTCCCAGCTGTCATAAGATAATAACTTTCTTCTTTGAGTTCCTTAGGAATGTGATGACCCCCAAACAGAGAGTCTATGCTGACAGCCATCATCAATGGAAACGGAAAGATCTGGTGTGGCAACGCCCAGTCTGTAACACCAGAGGATCTACATTCCTAAACCGCCCCCCCCCCCCCCCCCCCCGACTAGAACCCACTAGCCTATGTAACTGCTTCAAGATTCTGTGCCCCCTTAAGATGGTTCTTTCAGACAGCCATCTCCCCCCTTGCTAGCAAGCTGTAAGAAAACGCCCTTTCTCTGCCACCATCTCACCTCTTGACTATTGGCTTTTGTCTCATGGCGAGCAGATCACGCCCCTTGTGTGGCAACAGAAATCCGGCACCCTAGATGGGACTTTAAGTCCTGCTTGTGGCCAGTTGATGGGTGACCTGTTGGCTAAGTCTCTAGCAGCTGATAAGGCTCCCTTTGTCTTGGGGATCTGCCTTTCCTGTTCTCCTGTGCCAACCCTGGCTGCCTCCTAATGCTCCCTTTCGTGGGAAGACAAACAGCTACTTCTGGTGGGTCAGTGGGCTCACATCTGGAGTAGGTTCCTGGATCAGATGTCTTTTGGATGAGTGGCCTCATTAAAACACACTTGTGCCTAAAATTGTCTACTATCTCATCAGGATAGTGGGTTAGAGGCCTCACTGGTGAGATTTGGTTGCTGGGTTAAAGTCCCAAGGCCAGGATTGTGAGAGACAATATAAAGGGGTTAAAGCCACTAGGGCACTCAAAACGATCAGGTTAGAGTCCTGATCTCTGGGTTAGAGCCCCAGAGTATCCTAGTTTAGAGTTGCAGAGTATTGGATTTTGGTGTCTGTTCATGTTTGTATATGTCTGACTGTTTTATTTGTTAAAATTACCTGTTTGGGGACTGAGTTTCTCAGTGATCATAACAAACTCCCTCTGGAAATTGCCTTGTTTGTTGTGGCCACTTTGGGAAAAGCCCCCTAAAATGGGGATAACTGTAAACAGCTGGCAAGATAACCTGGGATAATTTAAAATTACACTGGCCATTTGGGGCTCTTTTTGAGCCTCCAAACCAAAGAACAAGGAAAAATCTCTAATCTTTAAGGAGTCCAGGGCTCCACCTTTCGACTGAAAGTTTCCAGAGGCTGTAAATATTTACAGAGAACAGAAGAATCTTACCAAGCTTGTTTGTGTCCTGAGCGTTTGGCTTAATAACCATCAGGTTGGGGATGGGAGTCCCAAAATACGGTCAGACAAAAATATGATTACACCCCACATTTTGTGGTCAAAGATAGTAGAGCAGAAATGAGGGTTTCACTCGTTTGTGGCTAAGAGTCTTACCAAACTGCCATCAGCCTCAGGGGAATCACATTGGCCATTAGAAGAAAGCCTTGGCTGGGCCTTCATTGTTAGGGTCTTGATTTCAGGGATGCTTGAAATTTTCATGATCTGATTCTAGCTGCAGCATAAATATACTTTTGACCAGCTGTGTCTAAATTCTGAAACAACGGGAAATGCCAATTTGATCCTGACCTGTAGCCCCTTTGGCTGCATTCTCCCAAATTGGGCGACTTTCAGCTACAAGTAAGTAGTACAAGCTACTGAGTACTCATTAGTTTATTGATCTTTCTCCTCCCAGAGACAGTCACTATTTTTCCTTGTCTTTTGTTGTGTCATATGTCATAAAAAGGGAAAACCATAGAGCAAAATGCAGGCATCTCTATCAGTCTGTTGTCTGGGTGGGCCTAGAGTAAACCTTGCTGTAGGCCCCGCATATGAAGTATGCATGTAAGGTGGAAGCTGTTGCTACGGGATATCTTGGAAGCCAAAAAAGGCTGCAATATTGGTGGGTACAGGTTGAGCAGTTAAGATCTCACTCATCAAAGGTCAGAGCATGGATCTTTAAATTGTAAAAACTCCTAAATTTAAAAATGTAGCTGAAAGGTAAGGTCAACCTCTTTCCAGTTCTTTGGGGAGCTGGAAACAATCATTTCTGTCTTGCAAATCCCTGCAGGGCCAGGGTTATGGCTCTAGAAGGAGGTTCAAAGTTCACTTGTCCTTTTCCAATCCCAAAGCATGCCCTGTTCCTCTCAAAATGCTTGTAGATATTGGGGTGTTAGAAACTGATAAGGCAAACATGCCCCAGAAACTCTATCTTGGAGAAAACTTCAGTGGTTTCTCTGTGCCTTTGCAATGTAGTTAGACAGGCAGATCAACCTAGAATGCCATTTGAGTTACAAGCCAATTTCTGAGAAATTAAGAGCAAGTATCCTTTAAAAAATCCTTGCAAGACTAGAAATGCAGCTCTAGAGGCAGTTCAGGTTCCACCCATTTCCCTTATCTCAAAGAGCTTGCAAACCCTCCAGGGAATATCTAACTCATCACTAATTTCTAGGATAAAGCAAAAAGAAGAAAAAGGAAAAAAGGCCATAAGAGGACACCAAAAATCTACCATCTTCAGTGTCTTCTCCATTAATATTAAAAGGCTTAAAACAAAATTTGGATTCATAACTAAGGAGCCTTGTACCTGGTTCATGGTGGTAATTTAAAAATGACAGCTGTGAGGTCCCTGTGTATAAGTGTCTATATGTGTGTCATGTGTGCTATTTTACCTACAGATACCTACCTAGAGAGCTCTATTTAATTGGCTTAAAGTAAGCAACTTATACCAATTATTTCTAAATGTAATAGAAACTAACCCAAATGTGTTGCAAGTTAACACGATATAAATTAATCTTTGGTAAATTAAAATTTACTTAAGATTGTTGGTTTGATTAAAATGGGCATGTCCTAAAGTTATCAGCGTTGGCTATGATGTAGACATGTAGCCTTTATTCTATGTTTATTGGTCCAATAAACTTATGTTATCTCTATCACAAAACAAGTTAGCAAATATAATAACTTAAATTGATGGCTAATTTTGTCTAATGTCATGAAATTTTGTAGGCAATCTGAATAATTATCAGAAACAGGTAAACTAAATGAGTGTAAAAAGGGTAAAAGTTTTCGGGAAAACTTTTAACGATTATGTGTTATGACGTACGTAATTAAAACAACTTAAGATGATGGCTAACTGCTTTAGTGTCACAAAGTTTTTGTGAGTAGTCTAAATATAATTGTTACAAATGGTCTAGATGTGAGATAAAGTTTATAGATAAACTTTTAACAATAATTACAATTTATGACATGACTACTTAAAATAACTTCCAAAATTTCTTTGGTAACTTGAAACACTGAAGTTTTGCTAGGTTAAACTGAATGACAAAAATTCTTTGAGTAGATACATTTTTTCTAAATAAGAATATTAGATGTTTGTTATTAAATCTGGTTTATCTACTTTTGGCTTCTTATTAAAGAGAAATTAAAAAATGTTTTGGTCTTGTATTTTATTATATACTATGAAGTAACATGATTCTAGAAATTATGAAAAGTGTTTAGAATGCTAACATAAGAGGCAGCTCGTAATTACTTTTAGTTTTCACTAAAAATTCTACTAAAAATTAATGAGGAAAACATATTTGATTTCAAGAAAATTAAGATGCATGTTTTCAGTAAAAAAGGTATAAGGAATGGAAATATTTTTGTTTTGTTAAGAAAGATAAATTTGTCCTAAAGTACTAGAAGGGAAAAAGGAAGGCATGGGACAAATTCTCAATGTAAAGCTATAGAAGGTTTGTGGAAAAAGAACCCTAAAAAAGAGTTTCATGCATGATCAAATTGGCTAAGATTGAAGTAAATATAATTAAGTAGATGAGTTTTAATGTCAAAAACAAGCAGGTGAAAAAATTAAAATTTGGTTCTCTCTCTCTTAAAAGGATAATTTTCCTGGACTTTTAGTCTGCTCTTGATAAAGAGGTTATAGAAGTTTTTCTTTACCTCTGAATAAGTTAATCTAGCAAACAGAAGATCTCTGTTTCATTAAAATAATTTCCTATGTTCAAAAAGATTAAGTTCTCTCTCTTAGGTTTTTGTTTTAACTACTTGCCCTTGACTGTTTCTGTTGTCACTTTGATTGCATGGATAACTGAGCATTCTTTCACAGTGAGTATCGTTTCCTATTTGACCAAGTGTTTTAAACCCTTCTGATATTTTTGACAAGCTTTCCCCAAAATTCAAATCTTAAATGAAGTCTTTCTTTTAACCCCCGAAAATTTTTCTTTGAGAATTTTCAGAGGACCCCTGGGACTACTCAAAGAAATTCATTCTCTCTCTATAAAGAAAAAGATACTAAACTAATTAGGCTTATTTGGAATATTAAATTACATGAGGAGCATTGTCCAGTAAGTGATGATAAACCTTCTTAGGTGGTGGTATGTGGGTAAATGTTCTTGATATGTTTTAAAAAGTATATAACATTCCTAAACTTCTGATCTGTCCTGGCTGTCAGCCATAATTCTAGTCATTATGTTGAAGTGGTGTATGTCACAGATATAGCCGTTTCTTTGTCAATTTCCCTTTTTAAGTCTTTTGTCATTTGCAGATAGTTGTTGTTTTACTCTGATGCCTTTGCAAATGTTTCATCTTCAGAAAGATTCATGGAAAGGATTCTGACACTCTATAATACAGGTTTCTGATAAACTTTCAGATAATAAAACTGAACTGGATAGGAAATTACAGAACTCTAATGGAGGAACTGATGGTCCCATAAAACTGCTAACAGAAGATTAAGGTCAAGAATTGATTACAAAGGACTAAAGGAACGGATAAGGATGGTTATAATTTTTATGACCTTTTGTTTGAGATATTCCTGATTTTTTGATGTTTTGTTTTTTTCTTCCAGATTTAAGGAAACCATTTACTCTTTCTCTTAAGCTAACTATGACTTACAGCAATTTGGTAAAATCATACCTTCATAAGCAGAATTGAAACATTTATCTTTTTCTCCTTACCTGATCCCTCCAGGATTTGGAAACTCTTAGCACTGTTTTCACAGCAATACAGTTATTTGCATAAGTCCAATAAGAATCTGTTATTCTTATAAGAAGACACAACTGGGAACATTGGTTATATTTCCAAGGCTTTGACTGGAATGTCATATTTAAGAGAAACATGAAGACTCAGACATGACAAGACAGCTTTTGAGGGACAAAGATTGGACTTTATAAAAGAAAGCCAGTTGGGAATGTCAGCTTGATACCTTGTTTACATTGTTCCCAGCACCTTACCAAGTGCCTGGATTTTCAGAATATGTTGGGGACCTCGAGAAGGGAGAAATCCTCCCAAATATGTAGGTATTACAGGTGGAAGTCTGATGACAAATCCTTGGCTTGGCTTTCCTGGCCATGAGAGGCCTTTAACATCCAATCTGAGATTCCTTATGAAAAGATCCAGCAAAACAGATTTAAATGAGCCTATATGATTAATTGCTATTCTTGCTGTACTTACGTAAACAATTGGGCCAAGTTTGTTGAAATTAGACTTATTTTGCAAACTAATGAGTCTTAATTGGTTATCTTTGGTAAAAATGAGGGTGACTTTTAGAGAGAAAAATTATGTTTCAATAGAAACTACAGTACACTAATTCATGGATATTAGGTTCTACTTCTGATAATTATCTTTGAGGTTTTTGTTTTCTATCTATAAACTGGACCGGATCCTGAATTCTTCCAGTGTCCTGAAATCTCTGGCTGCAAATCTCCAAACTAATGTTTTCAATTTTTTTCCATCATTTTCACTTGGAATCATTGAGAACCTAATCTGTCATTTTTCCTGAAGCCTTGCAAATTGAAGCTGGACAATTTGATATAAACTTAAGAGAGATTCATATCTGTTGCTGTGGAAGACACTCAGAAAGATACCTGAACATCCAGTGACATCATCAGAGGCATTTCAAACTGCAAAAGATGCTTCAACTCTGACATCTAGAAATCCTTTGACTGGCTGCTCCCTGGGGTCAGAAACTGGTCTATAATTTGCTCCAATCACTTAACCTTTTCGTTTGTCTAGAAATGCGCATTAAATACCTGGCTACTTGTTTACATGATATAGGCCTATCTTTGGGAGCCCACCTTCATCACCATCTAAGGAACTGGTTCAATGAGATAGAACAACCTATGCCCCTCATCAGCAGGATATCCCTCAAGATTGAGGACTGAACAACAAAAGGGGGGAATTGATACCAGCTCAACACAAGGTTGACATAAGGGGAACCACATTGTAGGGAAAAAAACCATATTGTAACTTTGAATGACCTCTAACTATCCCAGCTTGATATGCACCCTCCAGGAGATCTAACTGCTCTGTACATTTTATGACCCCTGCTTGTGCATGTACCTCCCAGCTGCAATGAGACAATAATTGTGTTCTTTTCAGTTCCTTAGAATGTGAACATCTCCAAATAGTGAGGATATGCTGATAGATATCATCAATGAAACATCTAGTGTGGCGACTCCCAGTCTGTAACACCAGAGGGTCAACATTCCTAACCCCCTTCCCTGTAACCCACTAGCCTATATAACTGCCTCAAGATTCTGTGCCCTCTTAAGATGGTTCTTTCAGACATTAGTCAGCCATCTTTACTCTTGCTAGCAAGCTATAAGAAAATACCCTTTCTCTGCCATCATCTTACTTCTTGACGATTGGCTTTTGTCTCATAGTCTCATGCCCTTTGTGCAGCAACAATGGGTCAGATGGTAATTTTAGGTTTTATATTTGAGGAACTCCCAAACCTTTTTCCAAAATGACACTTTATACTCTCACCACCCATGTGTGAGAGTTCAAATTTCTAAATACATCCTCAATGAAACTTATTACCCCACTTGTTAATTCCAACCATTCCAGTGGTTGTGAAGTGATATTTCACTTCTGTTTTGATTTCCATTTCCTTGATGAATAACACTGTTCAGCATCTTTTCATATGCTCTTAACCATTTCTCTACCTTCCTTCAAAATACTGTATTCAGATCCTTTCCCTGAATTTAAACTGAGTTGACTTTTACATATTAAGTTTTAAGAAGTTTAGATATTTTTGAAACCACTTCCTTATCAGATATATGATTTGCAAAATTTACTTCCATTCTGCGGGTTGTGTTTTCACTCTCCTGCCTTAAAAATTTAACTTTTAATTGTGGTAATACACACATACCCTAAAATTTACATTTTCATCATTTTCTAAGTGTATAGATCAGTTACAGCAGGTCAGAGCTTGCCTTCTTTTTAAAGCTGAATAATACACCATTGCATGTATGTGCCAATTTTTTTTGATCCATTCATCCGTTGAAGGGCACTTGGGTAACTTCCACCTTTTGGCTATTGTGAATAATGCTAATATAAACATGAGTGCAAATATATATAAGTCCCTACTTTCAATTCTACTTCAATTCTCAGAAGTATAATTGCTAGTTCAGATGGTAACTCAGTTTGTATTTTGTGGAAGAATCACCAAGCTGCTTTTCAGACCATCAACATAACTTTATATTCCCAGCAATAGTGCACAAGGGTTCCAAAGGGTGTTTTCACTCTCTAGATGGTGTCTTTTAAAGCACTAAAGTCATTAACTTGATGAAGTCCAAACTACTTATTTTTTTCTGTTCTTGCTCTTGGTAACATCTAAAATTCTTTGCCAAATCCGAGGGCATAAATTTTTTCCTATGTTTTATCTAAGTGTGTTATACTTTACTCTTATATTTAGGTGTTTATCCTTTCCTGTAAATTTTTGTATGTCTTGTGTAAGTACAAAATCTCTTTCTTTTGCATATGGCTATCCAGTTGGCCCATAACCAATACACAAAAGAATATTCTTGCCCCATACTTGGCACTTTTTCAAATATCAGTTTGCCACATATGTATGTGTTTATTTCTGAAATCTCAATCTATTCCATGGATCTGTATGTCTATCCTTATGTCAGGACCACTCTTGATTACCACTGCATATTACAAAGTTTGAAATCAGGAAATGTTAGTTCTACCCTTCTGTTTTTCTTTTTCCAGATTGCTTTGGCTGTCCTGGTTAACTTGCAATTCCACATAATTTTATGAAAAATCTTGCCAATTTGTACAAAGGACTAAGCTGGGATCATGATAGGTATGTGCTGCATCTCAGATCATGTGGGGAATAGCTTGCCATTTCAACAATGTTAAGATCCATGAAATTGGGATTTTCCCCATTTACTTATACATTTTTTATTTCTTTTGACATGTTGCAGTTTTCTGAGTATTCATTTTGTACTTCTTTTGCTAAATTTATTCCTAATTTATTCCTTTTGATTTCATCAATGCAGTTCTTAACTTCATTATCAGACTGCAAGTGTAAAGAAATACAACCAATTTTTATATTTTGATCTGGTATCCTACCATTTTGCTGACCTTAATTATCAGTTCGCCTAATTTATCTAGTGCACTCCATACAGTTTTATAAAAGAAAGATATCTCAGCTAGAAGTAGAGAGATAGTATTAAATGTTTCTAACCAAGCTTTATGCATTTTATTTCCTTTTCTTCCATAATGGTCTGGTTAAACTCTCCATCATATTCTAGAATAGAAGTGGCAAGAGCAGACATTCTTCTTTGGTTCCTATCTTCAGATGAAAGAATCCAGTCTTTTACAATTAAATATAACACTAGTTGTGGGTTTTCCATACATGCTCATTATGACATCAGGAAATTTCCTTCTATTACTAGTAATCTGAGTGCTTTAATCATGAAAGGGTAGAGGATTTTGTCAATTACTTTCCCTGAGTTGACAGAAATGATCTACCCTTTCTGCTTATACTCTATTGATATCCTTTATTACACAAACGGATTTTGAGATGCTATCCCAACCTCCCATGCCTGGAATAAATCCCACATATTTGGTCATCATGTGTAATTTTTTTTTTTTTATGTTGCTAGATTGGGTTTGCTGGAATTTGTTGTACTGGCCACACAATATGAGTATGAAGTGATCTTTCTACTTTAGTTTTTAAACAGTTTCTGATAAATTGGTGTTAAATAATCTTTGAAAGTTTTGGAGAATGCCATAATGAAGAAACCTGGGCCCAGCCTTAATTTGTGGGTAGTTCTTTGTTTTTTATTCTACCCCTTAACTTGTTATAGTTCTATTCAGATCCTCCATTTAGTCTTGATTTAGGTTCAGTAGTTTGTGTCTTTCAAGAAATTTGTCCATTTTATCTGAGTTATCTAATTTATTGCCATGCAACTGTTCATTGAATTCTTTTATAATCTTTTTCAGTAATGTCAGTAGTAATAGCCCTCTTTCTGATTGTATGAATTTGAATCTTCCCTCATTTTCTCTAGCTCAATCTAGCTCAAGATTTATCAATTTTGCTAATCTCTCCATAGAACACACTTTTGGTTTCATTGATTTTCTCTGTAATTTTTCTTTTCCTCATTTCATTAATTTCTGCTCTAATTTTTATTATTTCCTTTTATCCTTGCTTTGAGTTTGGTACCTCATCTTTTTAAATCTGTTACAGTGAAAAACTAGGTTATTCATTAGAGAGCTCTCTTCTTAGTACAGGCATTAATGGCTATAAATTTATTTCTTTCTACTATTTTAGATGCAGGCCATAAACAGTGACATTTTAGTTATAATGTTTTTCATTACCTCTAGTGATATTTTCTGTTTTCAAGTCAATTTTGCCAGACATTTTTATCATCTCTCCAGTTGTCTTTTGTGTATTTACAGATGTACATTCCAGAGCTTTTACTTTCAACTTGTTTGTATCTTTGAATCTAAACTGTTTCCTGTACATAGCATATATTTAGATCATAGTTTTATTTTTTTATTCTCAGGTGACAATCTCTTCCTCCTGTTTGGATAATGTAATCCATTCATATTTAGTATTATTGACATACTTGCAATTACACCTGCCATTTTTTTCATTTATAATTCTCCTATTCTTTTTAGTTTGTCCTCTACTCCTTTATGGCTTTCTACTGCATTAACTGAATATGTTCTAATGGAGCTTTTTAATTTTTAAATAACTTCACTATATTTTTGAAAGTTCTTTTTTACCGGTTGCTCAACTATTTAACATATACACCTTAATGTATAAGAATAAATTTTTAATTTATACTAGCTTAGTTCCAGTGATATATGGAATTTTTACTCATATATACCTCTATTCCCTTTTGTCATTTTGGTCAAATTATTCTTATGCATATTATTGTATTAATGATATAACTCAATAATATATTGTTACACTTATTTCTTTACCATCTGTAGTCACTTCTTTAGCCCAACACAGCTTTGACCCACCCAGGACTTTAGTGGGTTTTTTGGTAAGAGATTTTTCCATAATTCTTGAATGTTCACAGAACATTACAATGTGTGGCTACACTCTTTCTATAACTATGTCCCTATTGTTGAATATTTAGTGCTTTCCTCCTCTAAATTTTCACTGGTAAACATAATATAATAGTGTCTCACGAGTTTTTCTTTCAATTTTTTTCCTGAGGAAGATTTGCCTGGAGCTAACATCTGTTGCCAATCTTCCTCTTTTTTTTTTATGTCAGCCACTGCCACATCATGACCACTGACAGAGGAGTGGTGTGGTTCCACACCCAGAACAAAACCTGGGTTGCTGAAGTGGAGCATGCCAAACTTCAACCACTAAGCCATTGAGGTTGGCCCCCTTTTGCTTTTAAAGAGAAAGGAATTACATATATATTACAATTCTATATGTAATAAGCACAACACATTAAATACAAAGTATTTTATATAATTCTTTTGATTATAGCTAAGAGAAGATATGAGAAAATGGATCTTTATTCTGTCCTTCATATTTACCTAATTACTTATACTGGCATTTTTGTTTCTTTATGTTGATATCAATTACGATTTTGGGGCATTGCTTTCAACCTTAAGAATTCCTTTGATAGTCTCATAAGGCAGTTGGCTATATTTTCTTAGCTTTTGCTAATCAGGGAAAGTCTTTTTTTCCACCTTTATATTTTACATGGAAGTTTTGGTGAACATAGGATTCTAGGTTGAGAGGTTTCTGCTTTGTGCACTTTGAATATGTTATCCCTCTGCCTTCTCACCTTGGTTTTCTCTGCTGAGATATCACTTGTTAATTTTACTGAAGTTTCCTGTAAAAGTTAGGAAATTTTTTCAATTGCGTTTTTTTCTCAGTATATAGTTCATACTTTCCTATATCTTTCATGTTTCACATGATGCAAACTAGACATTTTAGGTAATATGTTATAGCAACTCTAGGTTCTGGCTCCCCTCCTACTTGGACTTTTTATTGTTATTAGCTTATTTATTTGTTCAGTGACTGGGTGAATTATTTTATTTAAGTCTATCTCCTGCATACAGAATGAAACCTCTGACATGGCTCCTAAAATCAGGCATGGCTTTGGGTGAATCTACTGTCAAAAGACAGTGGCATTGGAGGGCTCTCTTCCTTTCATGGACACACCCAGTGGTTAAACTAGATTGACTGCTGGCTGATTAGTCCACTGTTTTCACCAATGTCATGGGGGCATTACTTGCTCTACCAAATACTCCAGTGAAATTCTCACACCATGACAGAAATACTTGAAGCCACTGTTTGATATCTGCCGCGATACTTGAAAGTATCCTCTTAGCAGTCTAATTCCCTGGTTCTTTCCAGAAAACTAGTCAGCCTACTGTCTAAGCTAATATCTTCATTAAATACACAAATCTCCTAATTGTCTTTCACCTCATTCTCCACTTTCTTGAGAGTGTCCTCTGACTTAAACTTTTTATGATCTTTTGCTCATCAAGTTAGTTCCTTTGGAAAGGAATTAAGAACTTTGTATTTTATGGTTCACTTCTCCCCCAGATTCATGCAAAATCTCTGTGCCAGGACTGTGGATCTGTGGTGGTGACAATAGGAAGCCTCTCTCTGGTGACAATTCCATTCTAGGGGCTGAGTGATCAGTGCAGTGGAAAGACAGCAGCCAGAGATCCTCTTGATTGTCCCAAGTTACAGCCACCTCACAAGCTGGAGAAAGAGTGGTCAGTGCCCAGCATTCTCAGTAAAGCATGAGCACAGCAGAGCCTCTGTACCATGAGGAGGGGCTGGGTGCAAGAAGGGTGTCCCCACTTTTCATGTGAACCAATAAGGGGTTTAAATTCAGCAACAGGTAGCTGCGGGCAGGATGGGTAATGTTGAAGTCCTGCTCCTGCTAGGAAACAGCCCTCCTTCTGGAAGCTTAGGGAGGGAGAACCTTGTCTTCTGACTGAGTGCAGCACTATGGAGAGGAGGGCTCACTTGCTGAGCTGAGAGCAGGGAGGGAGTGGACATGGTTCAAATACTACACACTCTCCCCTTTCTCACGGAAAGTTATTGTTTCTTGAATAGATGTTCCTCATTTGCTGCTTGTCCTTAGGACAATTTCCAGAGGCTCTAAACAACTGTTTTAAAATAATTTTCAAGAAGGTTACAGCAGCATGATGGTGGAGTGAGCTCTTCCATTAGTCTCTCCTCCCTAAGACACAACAAAAAAGACATTCATAAACCAAGAGAGGACATTCACAGAACACAACAGACACCTGAGAGATCAAAACAGCCATACGTCTGAAGGTGGAGGTGCTGCACCCCATGGGAGGTAGTGGAAGGAGGGAAGGGGATCTTCCCCCCCTCCCAAAATGGCAGGAATCTAGGGTGTGGGAGTGCATGTGGTGGCTGGCACACAACCCTGAAAGCAGAGGGGAGGAAAGGGCAGCCCCCCAAGGGAACATCTTCCCCTTTGGAGTTGCCTCCTAGCCTGTGGGAATGTTCTGCACTGAGGAGGCTAAGCAATCATGGGGGTGTCTTCACCAAGCTGAGCAGTCCAGGAAGGCAGACAGTGAGCGCAGAGTAGAAACACCCCCAGGATCATGCACATGAAAGAAAGCGCCCCTCTCCTCTTCCACCTGATGCACCAACTTGGCCACCAGGCCACAACAGGGGACTCCTGCGGGAGTGCCTGCATGCCTATGTGTGCAAAGCAGTGGCAGCCAGTGGGCAAATGCAGAGGGGCCACAGTCAGCACAGCTTCCAAAGGACAGGTGCAGCTACCAGGCATAGTGCTAAGCTCAGAATACACAGCTCCTGTTCCCCACTGGGGGTGGCAGGTGGAATTTGTGACCAGATACTACCATTAAGGAATGGCACAAGTCAACACCATCAAATAAAATGAAGAGGTATGTTAACACTCCAGACCAGAAGGAAAATGACAATCACCTAGAAATCAATCCTGAAGTCACAGAAATTTACAATCCAAATGACAGAGAATTCAAAATAGTTATCATAAAGAAACTCAATGAGATGCAAGGAAACTCTGAAAGACAGTTCAATGAAATCAGGAATAAATTAATAAACAGAGGGAATTCTTCACCAGAAATTGAAACTATAAAAAAGAAACAAGGGCTGGCCCATGCACAGTGGTTAAGTTCACACGTTCTGCTTCTGGGCGGCCCGGGGTTTGCCGGTTCAGATCCTGGGTGCAGACATGGCACCACTTGGCACGCCATGCTGTGGTAGGCGTCCGACATATAAAAAGTAGAGAAAGATGGGCACAGATGTTAGCTCAGGGCCAGGCTTCCTCAGCAAAAAGAGGACTGGCAGTAGTTAGCTCAGGGCTAATCTTCCTCAAAAAAAAAAAAAGAAAGAAAGAAAGAAACAGAAATGGAGACTAATATATAGAAAATCCTAAAGAATCCATCAGAAAACTATTAGAAATAATTAACAACTAGAGCAAAGTTGTGGGGTACAAAATCAACTTACAAAAATCAGTTGCATTTCCGTACTCTGATAATGAACTTAGAGAAAGAGAACTCAGGAATACAATTCCATTCACAATCACAACAAAAAGAATAAAGTACCTAGGAATAAATTTAACTAGGGAGGTGAAGGATTTATACAATGAAAACTATAAGATATTAATGAAAGAAATAGATAATGACATAAAGAGATGGAAAGAGATTCCATGCATATGGATTAGAAGAATAAACATAGTTAAAATGTCCATACTACCCAAAGCAATCTACAGATTCAATGCAATCCCTATCAGAATCCCAATGACATTCTTGACGGAAATAGAACAAAGAATCCTAAAATTCATATGGGGCAACAAAAGACCCTGAATAGCTAAAGCAATCCTGAGAAAAAAGAACAAATCTGGAGGAATCACAATCCCTGACTTCAAAACGTACTACAAAGCCATACTGATCGAAACGGCATGGTACTGGTAACAAAAACAGGCACACAGATCAATGGAATAGAAATGAAAGCCCAGAAATAAAACCACACATCTACGGACAGCTAATCTTTGACAAAGGTGTCAAGAACATACAATTGAGAAAAGAGAGTCTTTTCAACGAATGGTGTGGGGAAATCTGGACAACCACATGCAAAAGAATGAAAGTAGACCATTATCTCATGCCATACACAAAAATAAACTCAAAATGGATCAAAGACTTGAAGATAAGTTCTGAAACCATAAAACTTCTGGAAGAAAATATAGGTAGTACACTCGACATCAACCTTAAAAGGTTCTTTTCGAATACCATGTCTTATCAGACAAGGGAAACAAAAGAAAAAATAAACAACTGGGACTTTATCAGACTAAAGAGCTTCTACAAGGCAAAAGAAACTAGGATCACAACAAAAAGATAACCCACCAACTGGGAGAAAACATTTGCAAATCATATATCTGACAAGGGGTTAATCTCCATAATCTATAAAGAACTCACATAACTCAACAACAACAACAAAAACCCAATCAAAAAATAGGCAGAGGCCATAAACAGACAACTTTCCAAAGAAGATATACAGATGGGCAATAAGCACATGAAAAGATGTCCAACACCACTAATCATCAGGGAAATGCAAATCAAAACTAAGCTAAGATTCCACCTTACACTTGTTAACATGGCTATAATCAGTAAGACTAAAAACAACAAATGCTGGAGAGGCTGTGGAGAAAATGGAGCTCTCATATACTGCTGGTGGGAACGCAAACTGGTGCAGCCACTACGGAAAACAGTATGGAGATTCCTCAAAAAACTAAAAATAGAAATAGAATAGGACCCAGCTATCCCACTACTGGGTATCTATCCAAACAACTTGAAATCAACAATCCAAAGTGACCTATGGACCCCTATGTTCATTGCAGCACTACTGACAACAGCCAAGACATGGAAGCAACCCAAGTGGCCATTGACCCAAGATTGGATAAAGAAGAGGTGGTATATATATATATATATATATATATATATATATATATATAGTATTCCAGTGTGTGTGTGTGTGTATTCCATTGTATACTATTCAGCCACAAAAAAAGACAAAATCATCCCATTTGCAACAACATGGATAGACCTGCACGGACCTGGACAATATTATGTTAAGCAAAATGAGGCAGACAGAGAAAGACAAACAACATATGATTTCACTCATTGTGGAAGATAAACAAACAGATGGACAAACAGAATAGTTCAGTGGTTACTGGGGGGAGGGAATTGGGGGTGAGCACAAGGGTTAAAGGGACACATTTATATGATGTCTGACAAATAATGTACAACTGAAATCTTACAATGCTATAAGCTACTATGACCTCAATAAAAAAAAATAAAGTCTACTAGGAAAAAAAGATAAAAAGACACATTAATATTCATCCCTGATGACTGACTAATGACAAAAATAGACCATCTTTCATTCCATTACTTTGAACTTATTTCAATACGCCATTATGGTGCTCTATGAGGCCTGCACCCCGAGATTTGGAAGAGAGGGGAAACTTCCCTTGAATGTCTTGTTAAGAGCCCAGCACTGTATATGCTGAGAAGTGAAGGGACTGCCTTCATTACTATCAGTAGTGTCTGGAACTCCCATGTGGATAAACAGTGTCCTGACAAGGCTGGTGTATAGCCTTCATATGTTTAGAGACAAGAGTTACTTCTATTTCTATTGTAGGTAAGTGTGAGGAAAGAAATTCCCAGAGTTCTTTTTCCACAAAGGGGCAACTCTCAGGGAATCATGCATGGTCTGTAACCTCTGCAGCTGGAGCCAATTCTTGGTCAGTGCTAAGATGACTGCTCGATGTATGGTCAGTGTGATGACCCTTGGGTTCAGTCCTTCATCAGAGATACCCCAATTAAGACATGAAAAGCAGCAACTCTGCCTGAGCTCCATCATGTACAAATGTGGTGATGTCATCCCTAAAGTCCATGAACTCCCAGAGCTCCCCAGGGAGCCTGGGAAATGGGTGACTTCATTCAACAGCATGACACCTGGCAAGAGACTGAGGACAGGGAAGGCCACCCCCTCCTGCAGACAGGATATCGCAGAGGGCCAAGATCTGGCTCCATCATGTCTCCAGAGGCTCTTGGTAACCTGCTGAGCTCCTGGAGTGCTATTTCCAGGTAGCAAGTAAAAATGGGACTGCTGGATAGGTGGTCCCATGGTCAGGGCCATCTACGGCGAGGGTAGCCTCATAAGTAGAGATTATTGCAGCTCTAATGGCATATACTGTGGGCCTAGAGCAGGTTCTTGCATCAGAAGCCCATGGACAACCTAAGGCCATCATGGGTACCCCAGGAGACATAACAGAAGGTCACTGAGGCCTCTATAGTAAAGGAGTCTCTGAGGGCACTAACAGGAGTGTTGGTTGTATGACAATTTAAAGAGAGTCTCCAGACTTTTGTGTTGAGGATGCCCATTCAAGGTGGCAAATTTGCAAGTAACAGCACAAACAGAGTCAGGTAAAATTTATAAACAACATATATGTTACCTCTGGAGCAACAAAAGAACCTAGCAGATGTTGTGGGTGCTGAGGGGAAAAATGCTATTTCTTCACGGTGTCAGAGAAGGTGCAGGCCTCAGATTATGAAATAATTTTCAGAAATTTAACAAAGTTGTCATGGCCTCACATTATGTTTGGAAATGTCCATTCCACTTTTTTGCGAGCTCCTTTTTTCATTACTTGTACATCTTGAATGTACTCAGAGAAGATGTCATTAATGTAATGTCATACCCATATATATACATTATTTTTGGTAAGGAAGATTGGCCCTGAGCTAACATCTGTGCCAATCCTCCTCTATTTTGTATGTGGGGTGCTGCCACAGGATGGCTTGATGAGCAGTGTGTAGGTCCATGCCCAGGATCCAAACCCATGAAACCCAAGCTGAAGCAGAGTGCATGAACTTAACCACTACACCACCAGGCCAGCCCCCATACCTGTGTTCTTGGAGAAGCCAGGATGCGGTTCAGATCCTGCCTGCAATGACTGTGGGAGGGCACAGCTGTGGAAGATCCATGAGGACAACCCAGTAAAGGGGCATCATGTCCCTTCACAGGGGAAGGCCAAGTGCAGCTGTGAGGCTGCTGACACAGGACTGGACAGAACAGACTTAGCCAAATCTCTGAGAGCAGGTTTATTTATTAATTGCTGATTAGATGGAATCCATAATTTCCACACTGTTGGGGGCTGGATATAGACGTCTGTGTGGTGCAACCCTAGCCTCATGTTGAGGTAAACCACTCTGAGGTGTCATCCATTCTTTCCAGATTCAATAACAGGATAAACTGGGCTGTTAAAAAAAAGCACTGGGAATAATGAACTCATCACTAACTAGGTTTTCTATACAGTTTTCAATCCTTCAAATACCTATGTAATTTATATTGGGTCATAGTAACTACTTGATTTGTGGTCTAAGGTCCCTGGGTCCCAATTTGTCAAGGCAATTTGTAACTGGCAGAGACTTCATTTAATTTTAATTCTTGATCAGTGGATCAGAGCTTCCCAGGTCACTGTGGGATATTTTAGGACAATGGGTGTTATGACCATACAGAATTTAGACAAGATCATAGTTCTGACGGCAAAAGATGAAACATTTGTCCCATTTGTCCTCCATATTATAGTGAGTAACACCCCTAAGATCATCAGGGGCACCTTCCTTAAATTTAGTGGGATCCCAGATATAACTGTAACTTGACACCTAGTGTTGATTAACTGCTTGAAAGTTTCTGAATTAGTGCATTACATCAGATAACAAAATCAATTCTGAACCTACCTTGTAGAGGCCCAAAAGCCAAGCAATGTACCTTTATCTGTGTTGGTATGTAAATTCTTCAATATATCGTGAATTTACAATTACATCAAATTGTGGACCTCTGTTTCAGTATTTTATGTATTGTCTCCTTCCTCCTGACCTTTCCTGTTTTGTTTTCTTCCTGATGGGATATATTTCAGGGGAAAGAGTATCTCTCTAACCTGGTATCTATAATTTTTTTTCCCACCAAAGAGCCTCAAAACAGTGCCATCAGGGTTAGGAGCCTCCTATGTGACAACTGGTGCTTAATAAGGTTTAAACCCTGGGCTTAAGTCAGTTTTAGACTAATAACTTGTGCCAGAGGGGTGCCATGGGTGTTGTCCCCTATAACCCTGAAGGTCAGGATCTTTGTGGCAGTAGGGGCAGGGGCAGCAGCAGAGGTACTGAAGGGGCCTGGGGAGCCCTCTGGTGTTAGGAGTGTGGACTCAGCCTGCCACCTACTGTCTGCCTTTCCCCCCTCACGTCTTCCCTTAAAATGAGAGCTCTTTCAGGAGTGACCATCTGATGGACCCACCTCCTGCAAAGAGTATAGTCCCTTGTCTACCCCGCCCTGGGGTATGTCAGGGCACATCGAGCCCCTGTCACAGCTTCACTCTAACACACAGATAAATCCTGACAAAGACATTGACCCAACACTCATTTAAGGAGGCCTCAATCCCACATTCCTGCTCCCAGTGCCTATGCATTCTTCAAACTATCAACTCGGGTGAGCTGAACCTAGAACTGAGGCTTGGTGTGCAACACGGGGCAGCGCACCTCACAGCATGAGCTCCCCAGCGAGCAGCAGCCCACAGCGCATGCCGCCCCCAGGCAGCAGAGCATGGGAGCAAGTCAGAGCAAGAGAAGACAGACCCACGGGTGGGGTCACGTCTGGACATGCTGCTCAGGGCACCAACTGTTATGTTCACCTGCAGAGGGGTGGTTCCCTTGTTGAGGCTGATCCCAGGGTGGCACGCGCGTGCACACACACACACACACACACACACTGCGTAGGAAAAGGCTTAGGACTCACATAATAGAGGTCTGAGGGGAGGGCAGGGCCGGCCTCTCAAGCAGCTATGACAGGGCTCAGAAAGCAAGGAATGGAGCCTGGCCTGGGGCTTCACTGGGCCTGGGGGTGGGGCCGGGGCAAGAGCTCTGCACACAGGCAGGGGCTGGGGTGGCGGGAATCTCCTGCCTGCTCTAGAGGAGAGAGCACCCAGGCTTCCTCCTCAGCTTGTCCAGGTGGGGGCACAAGGGGAGGAGGGTGGGTGAGGCTTAAGCTGTGAGCAGTCACCCAAAATGTGGAGTCTGACTGCTCCTTACAAGGACAAAGTGGGTAAGAAAAATATGCATTCCTGATTGATGTATATAAAGAAACATTAACAGGAGCTCAAAAATGATCAAAACTGTATATTCGGGGTGACTTGAGTAATAGTGCAGGAGGGAACCAGGATATGTGGACAGTGAGTCTTCTTAAATGAGACTTTGTCGTCTTAAAGATTTATTTAAAATAAACAGAGCAATTGAGTCTTTAAATTTAATTCCTGTACAAAGGAAACCATTCTAAGTTTTAATTCCTTTAAATAATAACAGTGACAAAAGTGTAAACCACACAAAATAAAATTTTCAAATCTTTCTAACTAAAAGCACATGCAGCATCCTAGTTTGTCTTTCCCCTATAGCTCACACTGAAGGGGTTTTCAAAAGGAAGTGGCATATTTTAGTGCAATCATGTTCTGAGTTTAAACTCTTAAATGAATTGGATTTTCAAAGATTTATATAAGCTTTCAGAACCTTTCCTCATATCAATTAAAATAGAATCTCAATTGCTTTACCTTTTAAATTTCTATGTTCTCTAGAAACATGCACACAGAAAAACTGATGTGAAAATGAAAAAATTTTATTCCTTTCTCACCTCCTATCTCTCCATCAATTTACAGTTTCATGGCCCGAGTGCTAAGGGAAACTAGAGCCAAAGGGGGGCACTAGTCCATCGATAAAGGAATCCAAAGGGAAGAAACACAAATACTGGAATCAGCTCAGATGAGCAGCCTGCTTCCCACTGGACAGAAGGAAAGCCACACTCAGAAGGTCCCATGTTCCTCACTCTCCTGGTGGAGAGAGAGCCCTGGAGGGGGTCAGTCCCTGGAGAAGGAGGGGAGGGCACCTGAGCAGCCACAGGAAGGAGCTCTGGGAGCCCCACACACCCTCCTCTCCCCAGGGAACAGCGCACATGCTCCCTCTCTCAGGCTCCCTTCTCACAGTGAGGAAACTCAGCTGGATCCAGTTTAAGGTTCTGACCCAAATGGACCCCAAATTAATGGGCCCTAATCCAGGACACAGAGCTCCTGACTCTCACAGGCTTTCTCAGTGTAAACAAATTACTCTCTGAGCACACCTACACTGTGGATGCAAAACTCCAATTATGTCTAGAAACAGGCCAAAGGAATCCACAGTGACAACCTCAGAAAGGGCGTCACTCCCCACCCCATCAGCACGTGCACCCCCAGCTTTCCAGGGCTCTGCAGCTCCTCTCAGGATAAAGGCTCCTTCCATAGGGGTGTGAGTAGTAGGACACCTGCAGGGGAGGCTCCCCAGGAAGGACAGCTGGGCCTTCAAGGCCTTCCCTCTGCAGGTCCAAGGAGGCCTCAGCTTGGAGTCACTGCCCTCAGGCTCTGCTCCCACTGGAGTTTTTTTTGACCAGCATTAATATTTTAAATACACAAACCCAGTGTTTGAACAATTCAGCTAGAACACTCAAACCAATCTCTTTGTGGAAATGAAGGAAGAAAATTGTATGGCAATTTGCTGGCTGAACAAGAAGCCCCACAAAAATGTACTGCCTTCTCAAAAAAAAAAAAAAAAAAAGATGTTAATATAGTATTATTTCCGTGACAAGAAATTGTTTTATAACCTATTAATCCTACATGAACACTTGAGGTCTGCAAGTTTAAGCCCTGGAAATCCATTTGAACTCACCGGAAATAAAAGAGCAGACCTCAGAACATAACTACTCACGATGGGAGGGAAAAAGGGAAAGAATAATTTAGTACATGTACTGTTAACCTGGAATATTTTAGTCTTTCTGAAATTCACATCTTTGTCTCTTTGGAAATTTTTTTTTTTATAAAGATTGGCACCTGAGCTAACAACTGTTGCCAATCTTTTGTGTGTGTGTGTGTCTGCTTTTTTTCCTCCCCAAAGCCCCCTGGTACATAGTTGTATATTTTAGTTGTGGATCCTTCTAGTTGTGGCATGTGGGACGCTGCCTCAGCATGGCCTGATGGGCAGTGCCATGTCCGCGCCCAGGATCCCAACCGGCAAACCCTGGGGCGCTGAAGCAGAGCACGGGAACTCAACCACTCGGCCACGGGGCCGGCCCCTCCTTGGAAATATTTTATACTTTATGTCAAGTCGTCTTGATTAAATAAATTTTTATTCATTGAAAAACTGAGACTAAAATGAAGTGAATAAATCTTTTAAAGGTGACTAACCCAGGTGGGGACAGTGCTGACAGGACAGATCATCCAGGAAAGTTTCTCAAGAGGAACCTGCACCCAGAGGACTTCCCACAGGATGTCTGTGCCCAGAAAGATCCTGGGGGAGACGAACAAGGATTTCATGCAACCTAGTTCCAGGCGGTGAGAGGCTGCTTTTCACTCATGGAAAATATCCACACACACAAAATAAATCTTTTAAAATAAAACAGCCATCCACTGATTGTGAGAAAATGATGATTAACATATTGGGTCTGTTTTAAATCCACCGAGGAGAACAAATATTGGACAATAATGCTGTGAATTGGAGGTAGGAAGTTGGCATTTGGGATGTGGGGAGAGACTGGAAATTCAGGCATTTGTTGTCAGCCCGAGGAAGACCTAGACTGGGGGACACGGTCGTGGATTGAGACTCTGCTCCCTAAACATACAGAATATTCAGAAGGAAACAGGTGCCCTCTGGGAGAAAAGAAGGGGACCCCACAGACCACAGCCCGTCCGCGCACGGACCCCGGAGACCGACGCCCGACTGTCCTGCGGGCCCTCCCGCGGGCCCCGCACCGTCTGGGACACGCTGGGCTGCGGGCACACAGCGGCCCAGAGACACTCTGGCCCAAGTCGCCGCGCGCAGGGACCACAGGACGCCCGGGGCCCGGCTGCCGGCCCCGCCCCCACGCTGCGGCCAGAGGGGCCTGAGGGCCCAGCGGCGCCACCGCGGACTCGGGGCCACAGACCCCGGAGGGGACCGCGGGAGGCCGGGCCCGCCCCGCCGCTTCCCACCAGCCCCGCCTCCCGTGTCCTCGCCCCGGGGCCGCACACTCACCATTTCTAGGGCTCCCGGGACCCCCGAGTCCTTCCTACAACTCCCGCGGTCCCTGCAGGTCACACCGCCACAGAACAGGTGACAGAGCCACGTAGAGCCTTTAATGGCGCGGAGACGCGGTGCCCAGCGTGGCTGGAGCGTCACAACTTCCGGGTGGTTGGAGCTTCGCCCCACCCACCTGCCCCGGCGCCGCATCTGATTGAACAGTTCGCAAGACTCGCCCCCTTGTGTCTGAGTGACAGCCCCTGAGTTTAGGTGTCTGAGCAGAATGCCAGCCAGACCTCGTCCTCTGCAGGGACATTTGCGTTGAAAGGTAGTGCTGAGAGGTGACTCCTGGAACTGCGATCCTTCTTTACAAACACACAGAACTCAAAGTCACCTCACCTTACGCAGTAATTAGTCTCTCTCCATGTTGATGTTTGCTGACAACTGGAGTCTGACATAGTTTTGCCATAGGTACACAGCCACGGATACTGTGACCAAAGAACTAGGCAAAAAAAGGGGTCTTGAGGATCTGATAAAAACATACATTATCTGTTGAGTGTTTGCACAGGGAAAGTTCAGGAAGAGCCTAACCACGGAAAGTTCCCCCAAGCAGGCGAGCTGAAGCCCGTTCTAGCCCCCTCAAATTGCTCTTAAGTGAAATGAAGTCAACTGTCCCCATTATAATCTCAACATTTTATTTTTTCCATTTTTTATTTTTTTGATGAGGAAGATTGGCTTTGAGCTAACATCTGTTGCCAATCTTCCTCTTTTTGCTTGAGGAAGAGTGTCCCTAAGATAACATCTGTACCAATCTTCTATTTGTATGTGGGATGCCACTATAGCATGGCTTGATGAGCAGCATGAAGGTCCATGCCCATGACCCGAACCTGCGAAGCCTGGGACATGGAAGTGGAGCGCATGAACTTAACCACTATGCCACTGGGCCTGCCCTTCATCAACATTTTAAGTTCTCCTCCCCTGGGAGGGACCAAGCAGCCCTTTCTAGATCATGTGATGTATGTAGTAGCACGTGTACATCTACCCATGAGACTTAAAGGAACATGACTGTTAGGCAATGGACCCTGATTTCCTGCCTTTTCCTCAACTGAATATTCATGAACTGTACTACGATCTCACAATAAAAGGACCCCTCCAACCCTTGTTTGGGGAAACGCTGTTTGGAAGACATCCTTAGCGTTCTCCATTGCTTGTGCAAATAATAAACCTTTCTTCACCTACTTCTGCCTTGGTTGTGCTTTTCAGCTCCACAATCACCAAGAGGTGAACCCACTGAGTTCAGTTATGATATCAGGGATGCATTACGTGGGCATCCTTGCCAGACATCACAGATTCATAATAAGAGCATTGGGAGCAAAAACAAGCCATCATTTCACAAGAAAAGTGACTTCTGGGTATTCAGAATGGGTAATTTTAGAAACTTCTTCTGACATCAAAATATATGTATCCCATGGAAAATATAAGCATGGACTCATTCTCACAGTGCTTAAATCACTCTCCGTGGTTACGACCCGCCCCTTACTTGTGGTTACACTATTTAATCCATCTACAATGAGATTTATCAGAAAACTGGGTTTCATCTAAATAATCATCTCACTGGTGAGTCTATGATACTAGAGAGTCATGCTCATTCTGACAGGAATCATTCCTTGACAGGCATCCTCTCCATATAGTCTGCACAGATACTATTTCTGACAATTTCCTCTCCCAATTCCCTGAGGACGTGCTAACCTTTGATATCATCTGAGATAAATAGCCCCACCCAAGTCCACCCAAATTTCAGCAATAACTCCACCACACCCAGGGACAGAAGCATCCCTGAAGGCCATCTGACAGATGGAAACTGAGAGGCAGAGCCAAAGAACCATAAGTGATCTCAATGAAGACAGAAAAGTAAGGCCCAGTTTGCAACCAGTGCTCATCATACAAGGGGAAACACAGTTGGGCAATAGCATCATCCATCAGTCACCATCCAATGTAGGAAGAAAAGTTCTGTGGGTCTTCAGCATCGAGCATTGAGAGATGGAGAAGATATTTCCATTTCACTATCTGTTTTTCATCTCCCTTTTAAGAACTGTCTGGAAAATAATGGTCTAGAAGCAGGTTTCCTGGAAATCACTCTCATTTCCTAAGTCAGGAATACCTCTGTTTTTTTGTTTTGTCTCCTAACTCCTCATCTCCACTTCAAATAAAGGAGACACCATCCTAAGAAGGTGCATTCACCCGGGTTGATGCATTAGTCTGGCTCCAGTCTCACACACTCTCAGAAACATGGTGCTGAGAAAACTACTTTTCATCACTGTACTTCCCCACCCTACTTTCATTTGCGCTGTGGGAACTGTACAGTTCGACTAGTGGCCCCATCTGGGCAGAAACTTGGAATGTGCTTCTGACACTGATGAACTGATAAATTGTTCTGCTTCTTACAGGTAACATTAGGGACAGTGTGGCTCTCTCTTAAAGTCACATCATGGTATTCTCAAAGGTCCTTGAATCACCGTGGTTGGCAAAATAGACATGATGTCTTAAGGTTGTCCTTGGTAAGAGCATGTGGTTCCTGTTAATCTCCATCATGGCAAACGTGAGGACCAGAATACACTTAGAGTGTTGGTGCATCCATCTGCACTGAGGGAAGCCCATGAGGACTCAAGGATAGCCCACAAGGTGGTCTTCTAAGCCAAACCAAGCACTCCACTTAAGAAGCACAGGGAGTTATTTGTAGGTCTGGAGAGAGATACCTTCCCCAGGACTTTGAAAAATGGTCCTAATGGAATGAGTTACCCAAGATTCAACAAGCTGCTCTGTGAGAGGAGGTCACTGGTTGACCCTCCAGCTGGACTTGGGCAATTGAGGCCTCCTTACCCAATCCCTGTTCTGGGAATATACATTCTGCCCACTCTTCATGAACTAAGGGCCATTGCAAGGATGCAGCCTGGAGAGAATAATGCATTGTTGAGACCATTTGGACTGTAGATATTACTGAACCCCGTTAAAGCCTCTACATAAACATTTAAGATTCTGGTGGGTGGTTCTGGAGAGCTATTCACCTTGCACCACCTAAGAGAAGCCTCATATATAAGTTTCCTTGCTTATTAAAACTGCCACCTCCCAATTGGGAGGGATCTGTTTCTTTCTTCACTCTCTCCTTGCCTTCCATGTATGGGAACCAGTTTCAGATGTCATCCAAACTCTCGAGGTTGTGAACCAACATGCTCTTAGCTCTGAATGAAAATAAGAGAGCAATTTATCCTTCTTGTGCTGGGAAGCATGAAGCACTTTTAAGTGGCACAACATCAAGATGAATGATTGCACTTTAAAACTATTTTTTCTTCATGGTCTGACTGAACTATGACAGGTTGTCTGAGGTAGTGGTGGGAGGAAGGATCAATCGAATTGTTCTGTCTAGTGGGGAGGCATGAATTGGCAGAAATAAATTATCACAGCATTTATTTAGTGAAGATTTCAAAGTATGGGAAAGTAAGCACTCATAGAAGAAATGAAAATAGTCATTACAAGACTCTAGTAAAGGCATTAGTTCTCAGTAGTTTTACAAGCCAGTTGCAACCTTAAATGTCAAGGAACCATTGGGTCATCTGCAGTGTAAAATGTCGTAGATTCCAGTGAGAGAATTCTGCTTTCTAAGTCATTATAAAGATGATAATGACAATGAGAGTGAGAATAGTAACAGGAATGCTGACACTCACAATAAAGGCACTTTGGGGAGGCTTACTGAGTGTGAGGCACGGCACTCAGCACCTTAGGTGGACTGGCTCATTCCTTTTCATCTTCACGGACTTCTAACAGGGAAGCGCCACCATGATCCTATTTGATAAGAGAGGAAACTGAGACTTGGGGTAGCTGAGTGACTTGGGTGTCTTTACACAGGCAGTCAGGAGGGGGCTCGGATTCATCACCAGGCTGCCCGACTCAGACCAAGCTTTGCCACTGAGCACTCTTTAACTCTTATGATTAAATTAAGAATAATGGTTCATTAACTAGGATGGACCCTGTGTGAGAATCAGAAACAACTTTGCTCTTCCCCACAGGCCTTACTAAAATCCCCACTATGGAATAGATTGCCCTTGCCGTCGGTTGAAATCTGCAGAGGGTGCCACAATATTTTTAGTTACCTTTTGGTGCTAAAATCTTGTAGGGATTCTCAGGCACAGTGACTGCCAGGCCAGCCTAGTACTCATAGAAGATGTTTGGGAGCAGAGGATGGAGAGGAACCGCTGTGTGAGAGGCAGCCCACTGAAAGGAGGAACCGATTTAAACAACAACCAAAGATGTTTCTTTTCACTCCCAGTATGTATCATTGCTTTCATCTCTAACATCATGTGAGAAAATGCAAAGATAAATATGATGACTAAGATGGAAGAAGCAAATATTGTTATTAGAGATGATAGCATTGTTTCCTTGACAAGGTAAAGATGAAATAGCTGGAAAATTAGTAGAACTTATGAAGGGTTCAATTTTCTGAACTTTGTGTAAATACACAGATTATACATAACAACTCATATTATGGAATTAAAATCACATATCCTGAAAAATATATAATACATTTGGAGGTTTAGGGTTAACAGCATGTGTGAGATGTATATGCAGACAAGTCTGAGTGATTCCTGATGAGGTGACAGAAGTGTCATCTCCATGGATATATAATCAACTTTGGTGCATGGAGGACTCCTGCAGTCCAAGATGCAGCTCTCTCTACACACAGCCACATTTCTAAAGACATTTCCCCTAAATTTGCATCAGGATCTTTGTTTCTGCCTCATAATACAGTAATTCAAAAGTTTATCTCTGAAATATGCCCAAAGGGTATTCAGGAAATGATGGCAAAAAAAGAATGAAGAAAAACATGTTTCTTCAGATGTACCAGTTACAAAAGTTAATGAGGAGTGATAATTTAATGGTCTGTTGCCACCATAAGAACTGACCAGATGTTTGTCATATGGGATGATTTTGCCTCTCAGGGAACAACTGGCAATATCTGGAGGCATTTCTAGCTGTCATGACTGTGGGAGGTGGGGAGCACTGCTACAGACATCTAGGGCCCCTATGATGCACAGAATAGTTCCCTTGACAAAGTGTCATCTTGTCAAAAATGTCAGTAGTGTCAATGTTGAGAAATCAGACTAGTCAGACGAACCCTTTATGGTGTTTAAACAGGGACAAGGATGTAACAAAATAGATGAATTACGTCAATACAACTCTCCTGTCCACTACATCCAAGTAAATTCCCTACGGAGTAAAGAGTTAAACATTTAGAAAGATAAAATGAAAATACTGAAAGTAAACATCACAAAGTATTTCCATATGCTTAGCCAGTGGAAGTCATGACATCCCAAGAAAAATGTAAAGAAAACTTACATAGATTTGGCAAACTAAAAAAGGTGAATATATCATTAATAATAATAAAAGATACAGAAACACCATCTGGGAAAATGTTTTCAATAATAATATAGAAAAAAAATAATGTCATTAACACTTTAAATAGCTCTTAGTAATCAAAAACAAAATATGCATGTTCCAATAAACATGTTCAAAGGCCATGCACAAATCTTATCAAAATTATACATTATAAATGCCTAACAACGTTATTAGAATAGATTAACTCATTAGGCCCCAGATATATAATGAAAATAGATGTACTTGTTAATGTGCAAGATACATATGCTGACTTCCTAACACGTTCAGTGAGGCATATTCTGGTGCGAAAGGCCAAGTGGGTGCTTCTTGATCTGTTCCCCAACAAAGACAGTAACCCAGAAGTAACACCTTATCCATAGACGAACTGCAAAGATAATTTCTATCACCAAAGACCTGAGATGTATGGGGGCATTTTTATCACCTTCTTTTTTAATTTGCACGTTTGTTTGTTATAAAACTATGGAGAGTGAGTTTAGGATATTACAAACTTAAAGAGCTTGGGATGTTAATTACAGCTGTCTTCCAAATGTGGAATCATTACTGGGGCACATGAACAAGGCTTGTGGCATCTGGTGTGCAACTTCTTACACATCCTTACACAACAGAATACATTTTCTTCTCAACCACACATGGACCTTTCTCTAGAATAGATCAAATCCTAACCATAAAAAAACCTCATAAATTCAAATGCTAGCTAGGTATTTTAAAATTTAAAATGCAATGTAAGACCTCTGACCACAATGGGTTGAAATTAGAAATGACTATCTTGGGAAAATTTGGGCAAACTCACATTTTGAGGAAATTAAACAAGACACTCTGAAATAACCAACGGCTGAAATAAATCAAAAGGAAATCAGAAAACATTTGTAATGAATGAAAACGAGGACCCAATATACCAAAGTTTATGGACTACATCAAACACACTATATAGATAAAAATTATACCCATAAATCCATAAACTAACAAAGAAAGATCTCAATCAATAACTTAACCTTTTACCTACCACGTTCAAAATGATGAGAAACCAAACCAAAAGTAAGGAGAAAGGAAATAAAAATTAGTGCAGAAATCAAGAAAATAGAGAACAGAAAACCCATAAAGAAAATCAATGAAACCAAAAGTGGTTTCTATGAAAAGTTCAACAAGATTAACAATAGGGAACTAATAGACAATTTAAGTAGATTGACCTAAAGAAATACAGTCAACTCAATTTCCTAGAATCAGAATGAGAGAGGGGATATGACTACTGAGATGATAGAAATAAAAAGGATTATAAAGAAATTCAATGAACAATTGCCTGCAAACAAACTAGATAACTTAGATGAAAGGGAGAAATTCCTAGAAATACACAAACTACCAAAAGTGATTAAGAAGAAACAGAAAATCTGGTTAGAAGTATAAGAAATGAAGTGGTTGAATTAGTAAAGAAAAAACTACCCATAAAGCAAAGCCCAGGCCCAGTGGGTTTCACAGCAGAATCCTCCAAAACATCCAGTTAAGGTTTAATAGTGATTCTTCACAAAATCTCCCCCAAAACAGAATCAACACAACACTTCAAACTCATTTGTGAAGCCAGTGTTATCCTGATATCAAAATCAGACAAAAGTATCATCAAAAAACCCTGTAGACCTATTTCTTTTGTGAATTTGGATCCAAGAAATCCTGAGTAAATACTACTACCTAATCCAGCAACAATCTAAATGATTTATACACCAAGACCAAGTGGGATTTACTCCAAGGTTACAAGGTTGGGTTAATCTATCAAAACCCATTAATGTGATACATCATATTAATAGAGTGAAAGCAAAAATGATCTGCTCTTCTCAATAGACTCAGAGGAAATATTGGACAAAATTCAACATCCTTTCATGATAGAAACACTCACCAAACCAGGATTTGAAGGAAATTTCCTGAACCTGATAATGAGCAAGTATGGGACACCTACAGCTAATATTATATTTAAAGTTGAAAGACTGGATATTTTCTCCCAGAAGTGAGAAATGAAACAAGAATGTCTGTTCTTGCCGCTTCTATTTGACAATGTATAGGATATTTTAGCCAGAACAGTTTTGCAAGAAAAGGAAATAAAAAGCATCCAGACTGGGTAGGAAGATGTAAAACTATCCTCACTTGCATATACTTATCTTGTAAATAGAAAATTCTAAGGAATCCACTTAGAAAACTATTAGAACTGATAATCGAGTATGGCAAATTTGTATAATAGAAGATAAGTATATAAAAATAAATTGTATTATATACACTGCAATGAACAATCTGATAATGAAATTAACAAAATGAATCTACTTACAATAGCATCAAAAGGATTAAAATAGGAATAAATTTAATAAAAGCAGAAAATACTCCAAAAACTGCAAAACGCCATTAAAAAATCCATAAAGATCTACAAGTGCGAAATGACCAATGTTGGCGAGGATATGAAGAAAAGGAAACCCTTGTCTACTGTCGGTGGGGCTATAAATTGGTGCAGCCACTATTGAAACAGTGTGGGGGTCCTTCAAATAATTAAAATAGACCCACCAGGTGAGTCAGCAATTCCGCTTCTGAGTAGTTATCCAAAGAAATGAAAAATGCTAACTCAAAAAGATATATGTACCTCGATATTCTCTGCACCATTATTTACAATAGCCAAGATATGGAAACCACCGAAGTATCTACCAATAAATAAATGGGTATAAATGAACGCTTGGGTTCATCGGCGGATGAATGGATCAACAAAATGTGGTACACACACAGAACAGAAAATTATTCAGCTTTAAAAAGACATGAAATTCTGACACATGCTACAACATGGGTGAACCTTGAGGACATCATGCTAAGTGAAACAAGGCAGTTGGATTTTGAGGTTAACCCAGCCCTGCATCCTTGCAATAAATCCCACCTGGTCATGGTGTGTAGTTCTTTCAGGTTGTTGCTGGATTAGGGACTAGTATTAGTTGAGGTTCTTTGGATCCATACTCACAAAGGAAAGAAGCCTGTAGTTTTTCCTGTGATATTTCTGTCTGATTTTGGTATCAGGATAACACTGACTTCCCAAAAGAGCTTGAAGTGTTGTGTTGATTCTGTTTTGGGGGACAAAAACTGTATGATTCCACTGATAGGAGGTACCTAGAGTAGTCAGATTCATAGAGACATCAGGACACTGGTTGTCAGGGCCTGGTCGTCAAGGGCAAGTGGGCTGTTGTTTAACACAGAGAGTAGCAGTTTTGCAGGATGAAGAGTTCTGGAGATTGGTTTCACAATGTCAGTGTACTTCACACTACTGAACTATACACTTAAATAGGGATAAGATGTAACTTTTTTTCCCTGCTTTTTTCTCCCCAAATCCCCCCAGTTCATAGTTGTCTATTTTTTAGTTGTGAGTCCTTCTCGTTGTAGCATGTGGGACACCACCTCAGCATGGCTTGCTGAGCGGTGCCATGTCCACGCCCAGGATCTGAACCAGTGAAACCCTGGGCCACCAAAGTGGAGTGCATGAACTTAACCACTCGGCCACGGGGCCGGCCCTAGATGTAACTTTTATGCAATAAATATAGAAGGTGATCAAAAGGTACACACTTCATGTTATAAAATAAAAAAGTCAAGGAGATATAATGTACAGCATGGTGACAATAGTTGACAATACTGAATTGTATATTTAAAAGCTGCTCAGAGAGTAGACCTTAAGAGTTCTCAGCACAAGAAAAGAAATTTATATCTCTGTGTGGTGATGGATGTTAACTAGATTTATTGTGGTACATCTGAAACAAATATAATGTTGCTTGTCAATTATATCTGAAAAAAAAAATGAAGTATTGATTCATGCTACATCATGGCATTCCCTGAAAAAATTATACCATGAATGAATTCAAACACAAAGACCACATATTATACAATTTCATTTATATGAAAGTCAACAAATACGGAAATTTATAGACACAAAACAGAGTAGTGGCTGTCTACGGCTGTTGCTTGGAGGAGGATGGTGGGAAGATAGAGTAGTGAAAGGTCAAGGGTAGAGGGATTTCTTTTTAATGGATGGAAATATTCTGAAATTGACTGCGGTTACGATTGCACAGTATCTGTCAATATACTGAAGACTAGTGAGTTATACACATTAAAGCGTTCCATTGTATGTGTATTGTTTCTCAAAAAAAAAAAGTTCAGGTAAGTGGATAAATGCATTGAGTTTTGCAATTAAAAAAGAGTTTTACATCCCAAACTCTTACTCATATGAATATTTTCCAGCACATCCCACATTTACATACCCTTTTCTTGTTTTTTAGTTATAACAGTCCAAATAGAAATTGAATTACTTTAGGGATATTATAGCCTTTTACATTTCAAAGTTCTTTCAGGATACACTCAAAAAACGATCTAAAGTAAATTTCCCTCCAGGGTAAAACGTACACCTGAGACTTGAATGAACACACCTCACACCTTGTGGTAGACTGAGAAGAGACCCTGCGCCCAGCTAGGGCTGCGGGTTCCAACTTCCCACCGGGGCTGAGGGCTTGGGAGGCCACAGGATTCCTTAAAGTCTGACAGGAGAGGGTGGGGAAGCGCTGGGTGGAAGATCAAAGTTTAGAGTGGAGTCAGACTATTACATATGGGGAGGTGATTTTAAGTGTGTTTGCAAAGAACGGTCACAGTTCCCCGAGTGGCCTCGTAGCAACGCTTTTCAGTGGGAAAATCCCGAGAGATGACCACTTCCAGCTCTGGGTTGGCTCAGAGACTTTATCTCCATCCCCCTGTCACTCAGGACAGAGGGGCAGGTGGGTGGGGCGACGCCCCACAACCACTCCCGACTTCCTGTCGCTCTGTCCACCGGTCGCCTGCCTTTAAAGGCCCCACGTTGCTCTGCAGAGGACTCTGTCGTGCCGTAACCTGTACCGAGTCGTAGGGAGGACACCGGGGAACCCAGGAGCCCTAGAAATGGTGAGAGTTCAGCCCCGGGATGAGGACGCGGGAGGAGGGGCTGGTGGGAAGCGGCGGGGCGGGCCCGGCCTCCCGCGGTCCCCGCCGGGGGTCTGCGGCCCCGAGTCCGCGGTGGCGCCGCTCGGCCCTCAGGCCCCTCCGGCCGCAGCGTGGGGGCGGGGCCGGCAGCCGGGCCGCGGGCGTCCTGTGGTCCCTGCGCGCGGCGACTTGGGCCGGAGCGTCTCTGGGCCGCTGTGCGCCCGCAGCCCCGCGTGTCCCAGACGGTGCGGGGCCCGCGGGAGGGTCCGCAGGACGGTCGGGCCTCGGGCTCCGGGGTCCGTGCGCGGAGGGGCTGCGGTGTGGGGGTCCCCAGGGCCTCCTTTCTCCTCGGAGGGGACCCGTTTCCTCCCGAGTTTTCTGAATGTTTGGGGAGCAGGGTCTCCAATCCGCGACCCTGTCCCCCCAGCTCTTCCAGGACCGACAATAAATCCCTAAATTTCCAGATCCCTCCTCGTTCGTTCCCGAACGCCAACTTCCTGTAGCCGATTCGCAGCATCGTCATCAACCACAAACAGACCCGATATTTTAGTTGTTTATCACTTTTCCGTAGTCAGTGGGCGGCTCTTCTAAGAGGGTTTATTCCTCGTTCGTGGATGTTTTTCTTGAGAGAAAGTAGCGCATCCCCCTGGAGGCGCGTGGTGCGAGCTCCTCCCGCCTCTCCTCCAGGCTGCGTCCTGGGCGGGGACGCGCAGCTGGCAGTCCTTTGCTGCAGGTTTCTCTTGAGAAACTTCTCCGGGCGATCTGTCCTGTCAGTGCTGCCCCTCCCTGGGGTTGTCACCTGTAAAATATGTATTCACTTTATTTTAGTTGCAGTTTTTCTATGAATAAAATTTATTTAATAAATATAGCTTGACAGACAATATAAAATATCTCCAAAGAGGAAAGAAAGAGGTGAGTTTCAGAAACAATAAAACATTACAGGTTTACATTGCTTGATTTAAAAATTGTTTTTCTTTTTTTCCGCCCCGAGCATGTTACTAATATTCCGAGGTCTGTTCTCTTATTTTGGGTGAGTTCAAATGGATTTCAAGGGCCTAGACCTGAAGTGCTCAAGTGTGATTAACAGTTTATAAAACAATTTCTTGTCAAGGAAATAATTAACACCTCCCCCCCACCCCCTGTAGGAATGCGGTACATTCCTGTGGGGTTTCTTGTTGAGCCAGCAAAATGCAGTAAAATTTTCTTCCCTCATTTCCACATAAACATTGGTTTCAGTGTTTTAGCTGAATTGCTCAAACACTGGATTTGTGTCATTTGAGGTGTCATTCGTGGTCCAAGAAAACTCCAGTGGGGGCAGAGGCCTGAGGGCAGTGAGTCTAAGCTAAGGCCCCCTTGGGCCTGCAGAGGGAAGGCCTTGAAGGCCCAGTTGTCCTTCCTGGGGAGCCTCCCCTGCAGGTGTGCTACTGCTCACACCCCCATGGAAGGAGCCTTTATCCTGAGAGGAGCTGCAGAGCCCTGGAAAGCTGGGGGTGCTCCCTGCTCTGCTGCCTGGTGGCGGCATGCACTGTGGGCTGCTGCTTGCTGGGGAGCTGGGCTGTGAGCTGTGCTGCCCAGTGTTGCATTGTTGACCCACCAAGCCACAGTTCCAGGTTCAGCTGAACAGGGTTGGCAGTTTCAAGAATTCACAGTCATTTCAGGGCAGGATTTTGGGATTGGGATCTCCTTATTTTATTTTTTAATCTTTTTCTCCTCCCCTGCCCCTCCTCCCCCCCTCCCCCTCCCCTCCTCCCTCTCCCCTTCCTCTTCTCCTCCTCCTCCCCCTCCCCGTTCCCATCCTCCCCCTCCCCGTTCCCATCCTCCTCCTTCTCCTCCCCAGAACCCCCCAACACAGAGTTGTCTATTTTAGTTATGAGTGCCTCTGGTTGTGCTATGTGGGACACTGCCCCAGCGTGGCTTGAGATTCGTGCCACATCTGCCCCCAGGATCCAAAATGGCGAAACCCCAGGCCAGCAAAGTAGAGTGGTGAACTTAACCACTCGTCCATGGGGCTAGCCCCTGGGGTCTCCTCAAAGTGGTCCTGTTGATGCGGGGTCGGTGAGCCGAGGAGTCGAAAGAAAGATTTCTTAGACTCTCAAGATTTGGCAGTAGTGCTCTTTTATTTAGAGAATAGTATAGAATAGCATGGGGACAGGACCCATGGGCAGTCAGAGCTTCTGCTGCTGCTTCTGCTGCCCCGGCTGGCATGGGGACAGGACCCATGGGCAGGCAGAGCTCCTGCTGCTGCCCCGAGTTGAGGGTTAGGGCTAAATTTAAGGCATGGGTATGTGAGTCATCTCTTTACAAGACAAAGGAAAAAAAGTTAAAATGGTACCAGTGCCGGTAGGGTCCGGCCATTAGGCAGTCCCACAACTTTTAGATAAGAATCAAACCGGATTGAGTAAATGGCAGAAGTCACCGCTCAAATATTATCTTCAACTAAAGACAAAGGAGGATTTTGGGGTGGGGGGGTCAGTTACATGAGGTTGCCAGACAGTAAACACCTTAAGTTCTTGCCTTCCCCATTAAGAGTTTCCAGAGATAAGGCCATCCCCCCTTCCTCCTGGCGCAGAGAGGGAGGCATGGAGATTTCCTTCACAAATGCAACTGTCTCTGATCAAAGGGCAAGCAAATTCCACTCCTCGGAGCCTGCTTCTTATCTGTAGTTTTAAAAGTAACCAGCCTAATTATCCTCATCACTGTTCCAGTGTCTTTGATGGGATTTATCTGTGTGTTAGAGTGAAGCTGTGACAGAGGCGGAGTTGGCCTGACATACCCCAGGGATGGGGTGGCACAGGGGGACTAAGCCCTGTGCAAGAGGAGGGCCATGGTCACCCCTGAAAGAACAGTCAGTTTAAAAAAGAAAAAGAAGAGAGGGGGAAGGGCAGCCAGTAGATAGAGGGTGAGTCCCTAGTTCTGATAGCAGAGGGCTCACCTGGATCCTTTAGTACCCCTGCTGCTGCCTCTACTGTGACAAAGATCCTGACCTTCAGGGCTACGGGGGACAATACCAACGGCACTTTCGTGACACAGCAAACGGATTTGTTCAATCCTGACTTGAGTCCAGGGACCTTAAACTCAGTGAAGCATCCAGTTGTCATCGGGGAGGCTCCTAAAACTTATGGCACTGTTTTGAGGCTCTTGGTAAGAAAAAAATATTTAAATACCAGGGTAGAGAGGATGTCGTTTCCCGCAAAGTATATCCAGTGACCAAGAAAACAAAACTTGGAAGGAGAAGAGGGAGGGAAGAAAAGAGAAAAATACTGAAAGAAAGGTCCACACTTTGAACCAATTGGAAATCCAAAATATACTAAAAGAATTTACACAACAAAACAGATCAAGGTACACTCCCTGGCTTTTGGGCCTCTACAACATAGTTCTGAATTACTTTTGCTCTCTGATGTAATGCACTAGTTCAGAAACCTTCAAGCAGTTAGTCAATACTAGGTGTCAATTTACATTTACACCTGGGATCCCACTAAATTTAAGGAAGGTGCCCCTGATGATCTTAGGGGTGTTAATGAATATAATATTGAGGACAAATAGGACAAGTATTTAATCTTTAGCCATCAGAACTATGGTCTTGCCTAAATTCTCCATGGTCATAACACCCGTTGTCCTAAAATATCCCATAGTGACCTGAGAAGCTCTGATCCAATGAGCAAGAGTTTAAAATTCAGTGTAGTCTTTGCCACTTACACAGTGGCTTGACAAATTGGGACCCCAGGGACCTTACCCCCAAATCAAGTAGTTAATATGACCCAATGTAAATTATACAGGTCCTTGAAGGATTGAAAACTGTACAAAATCTAGTTAGCGAAGGGTTGGTTTTTCCCAGTGTTTAACAGCCCAATTTTTCCTGTTATTAAACCTGGAAAGAATGATTGACACCTGAAAGTGGTTTACCTCAATCTTGCAGATATGTTTGCACCACAGAGACCTCTATATGCAGTCTGCAACATTATGGAAATTACTGACAACAACCAATCAGCAACTGATAAATATCCTGCTCTCACAGGTTTGGCTAAGTCTGTTCCGTCCAGTCCTGTGTCCACAGCCTCTCAGCTGCACTTGGCCTTCCCTCTGAAGGGACATGATGCCCCTTTACTGGGTTCTCCTCGTGGATCTTCCACAGCTGTGCCCTCCCACAGTCATTGCAGGCGGGGTCTGAACTGCATCCTAGTGTCTCCAAGAACACAGGGACGATGTTACATTACTGACATCTCTGAGGACATACAGGACATGTAAATATTGAAAAAAAGGAGCTCATAAAAAGTGGATGGACATTGCCACACATAATGTGAGGCCCTGACAACTTTTTTTAATTTCTGGAAATTATTTGATAATCCGTGACCTGCTCCTTCTCTGACACCATGAAGAAATAGCTATTGTTCCTCTCAGCACCCACATCTGCTAGGTTCTCTTGATGTTTTGGAGGCAGTATATTCCTTGTTTACCAATTTTACTTGAGCCTCTTTGTGCTGTAACTTGCTAATTTGCCACCTGAGTGGGCACTCCTACCACAAATGTCTGGAGACTCTCTTCAAATTGTCATACAGCAAACAGTCCTGTTAGTGCCATGAGAGGTAGAGCCATTAAAGAGGCCCCAGTGACCTTCTGTCACTCCTCCTGGGGTGCCCATGGTGGCCTTAAGTTGCCCATAGGCTTCTGATGCAAGAACCAGCCCTAGGCCCCACACTGTATGCCATTAGACCTGCAATGACCTTTACTTACAAGGCTCTCCTGACAGTAGATGGCCCTGAGCATGAGACCCTCTATCCAGCAGTCGATATTGCCTTGGAACTTGGAAACAGCACCCCAAGAGCTCAGCATGACTACTGAGACCTCCTCGAGATAGGATGGAGCCAAACTTGGGCCCTCTGAGATATCCTCTGTGCAAAACTGTGCCCTCAGTCCCTTGGCAGGTACCTTGGTGTTGGAAAAGATCACCTCCCCCTTTGACCCCCAGGCTCCCTGGGGAGCTCCTTAGGACTCCCTGAGAGAAAAGCAATGAGAGTTCATGGACTTTAAGGACAACAGCACCTCATTCGTAGATGATGGAGCTCAGGCAGAGTTGGTTTTCATTTCCTAATTGTTATACCTCTGATGAAGGACTGGACACAGAGATCATCACACTGACCATACATCAAGCAGTCATCTTAGCACTGAGCAACAACTGGCTCCAGCTGCAGACGTTACAGACCATGGCTGACTCCCTGAGGAGCTCCTTTGTGGTAAAAGAACTCCGGGGATCTCTTGCCTCACAGTTACCTACAATAGAAGTCACAGTAACACTTGTCTCTACACTCACGAAGGCCACACACAAAGCCTCACCAGGACACTCCTTATCCATGTGGGAGTTGCAGACACTACTGATAGTAACGAAGGCACTCATATCACTTCTCAGAATATACAGTGCTGGGCTCTTAACAAGACATTCAATGGAAGTTTCTTCTCTCTTCCAAATCTCAGGCTGCAGGCCTCAGAGAGCACCATTATGGCCTTTCAAAAAATGTTCAAACTAATGGAACAAAAGATGGTCTGTTTCTGTCATCAGTCAATGATCAGGGGTGAATGTTAATATGCCTGTCTTTATCTTTTTTTTCCTAGTTGACTTTTCTTTTTATTAGGGTCAGTTTTAGGTTTACAGGAAACTTGATCAGAAAGTACAGAGATTTCCCACATAACCCTCTACCTCCATTCAGTTTGCCCTATGTTTTATATCTTGTATCACTGTCATACAGTTGTCACACTTGTTAAACTAATTTGATGCATGAAAGTTCATAGCTTTCATTAGTGTTGACTGTGTTATACAATCCCTGGGCTTTGGCTAATATAAAATGACGTCTGCATCATTTCTGTGTCATATGGAACACTTGCACTGTCCTAAACATCTCCTGTGCTCCACCATTCATTCATCCCTCCCTTCCACCCCTAGATCCCTGGAAACCAATGATCTTCCAGTGTCTTATACTTTTATCTTTTCCAGAATGTCACATGCTTGGAATCACACAGTGTGTAGCCTTGTCATATTGGCTTCTTTCATTAGCAATACGATTTTAAAGTTTCTCCATGTCTTTTTTGCTTGATAACTTCATTTCTATTCATCACTGAAGGATATTTTATCCTATGGAAGTACCAGTGATTGTTTATCCATTCGGTTACTGAAATTACCTTGATTACATCTAGGTCTTGAAAATTAGACAGCTCCTAAAAACATTCACATGTAGGGATTTTTGTGAACATCAGTTTTCAACTCATTTGGGTAAGTTTGAAGAACATGATCGCTGTATCATATGCTAAAAGTAGGCTTTGTTTTTAGAAACTGCCTTTCTTCAAAAGTAGGCATCCCATTCTCCATTCCTACCAGCAACGAGTGAAGGTTCCTGTTGCTCTCCATTTCATCACTGTTCAGTGTTGAAAGTGTTTTTAATTTCAGCCATTGTAATAAGTGTCTGGTGATATCTCATTCTTCTTTTATTTGCAATTTCCTAGTGAGGTTTGATTTTGAGCATGTTTTTATGTGCTTATTTATCATCTATGTGTCTTTGGTGAAGTGTGTGTTCAGATCTTTTGCCCATTTTAACTTGGTTGTTTGTATTCTTTTTTGTCGAGTTTTAGGAGTTCTTTAGATGTTTGGGTACCAGTCCTTTATCAGATAAGTAATTTCCAAAGATTATCTGTAGTCTGTGCCTTGTATTTTCATTCATGTAACACTGTGTTTCACTGATCAAATGATTTTCATTTTACGGAAGTCAATCTAATTCTTTTCTATCTTGGATCTTGCTTTGTGTGTTGTATCTAAAAATTAATCACCAAACCCAAGGTCATCTAGATTTTCTCCTGTGTTATCTTTTAGGAGTGTTATGATTTTACATTTATACTAAGATCTATGATTCATTTTCTTTCTTTTTTTGTGTTAGGAAGATTGTCCCTGAGTTAACATCTGTGCCAGTCTTCCTCTAATTGTTTATGTGGGACACCACCACAGCATGGCTTAGTGAGTGATGCACAGGTCCAGATCCAGGATCTGAACCCACGAATCCTGGGCCACCAAAGTGGACCATGTGAATTTAACCACTATGCCACTGGGCAAGCCCGATTCATTTTCAACTAATTTTTGACAAAAGTGTAAAGTCTGTGTCTAGATTCTTTTTTTTTTTTTGGCATGTGGGTGGCCAGTTTTTCTGGCATTATTTGTTGAAAAGGCTATGTTTTCCCATCGAATTGCCTTTGGTCCTTTGTGTGGATCTGTAGAGAATAAGATTTTGTATATTAACATTTTACCTTTTAACCTTCCTCTACTCTCTTCTTAGTTCAAGGGGTTTTCTTTGTTATTGGGGATTCTCTGAGATTTTCTCCATAGACAATCTTGTGCCACAAGGACAGTTTTATTTCCTGCTTCCCAATCTATGTACATTTTATTTCCTTTTTGTGTCTAGTTGCATTAACTAATTATTCCAGTACAAGGTTGACTAGGAGTGATGTGAAGGAACATCCTTGCCTTCCTCCTGATGTTAGTAAAAAGCATCTAGTTCTTTCAGTGCAGTTCACTAGTAGTGAACAAGAGCCCAGCTGATGTAGAGGGAGGTGTGGGCAGAGGGGAAGCATTCTCCAGTCCAGTGATTGGGTCTCAATCTGTTAGTGAGCCTGTGTCCCTGGGCTTGACCTTCTGTGATGTAATAAGAAAGATGTTTGATCTTTGTCCTCAGTTCTTAACAAAAACCTCTTGAAGCCCTTGGAATTTCTTGAGTGATAAGGGTGATAGCTGGCTTCAGGATGGGGGTTGGACACAAGAAACACTAAGCCTTGATTAGAGGCTTAGAACTACTCCCAGCCCCTGTGTGAAGGAGAGGGGCTAGAGACTGAGTTAATCACCAATGGCTGATGATTTAATAAATTGTGCCTATGTAGCAAAACCTCCATCAAATCCCTTAAAGACAGAATTCAGAGATTTTCTGGGTTGGTGAACACATGCAGGTGCTGGGAGGGTGGAGTGTCCAGAGAGGATGTGGAATCTCTGCAGCCCCCTCCACCTCCACTCCCCTCACCCATACCATGGCTCTACTTTGCCCTATGTATCAAAAGGCCTTTTCTTGAGTTGTATCCTTTATAGTAAACCAATCATAGTAATTAAAGCACTTTGCTGAGGTCTCAGAATTGTCCAGTAAATTACCAAACGTAATGAAGTGTTGAGAGAATCAATGAATTTGTAGACAGCTGAGTGGAAATGTTGGCAGCCTGGGCACCCCATCTGTGGTTGGCATCTAAAGAAGGGGCAGTTTGTGGGACTGAGCTCTTACCCCATGGAGTCTGATGTGAACTCTGGGTGGTTAGTGTTAGGATTGAACTGAACTGTTGGACACCTCTTTGGTGATGTAGAGTTGGAGAACTGGCATTGGAAAACCCACCAAATATTTGATGTCAGGAGGGGAAAAATCCCATCATCTTCACAATTGCTCCACCTTTGAGAAGAGAAAAATCTAGAAGAGGCTCAAGTTGGCTATGTCCCTCCCCCAAGGTCAGTTTGGCTCTTGGAAAATCCCAGTCAGTTATGCTCTTGTTAAATAGATTTTCAACAAATAATTGGGCATGCCACATTAAGAATAGACTATTTTGGGTATACTTTTAAATGGCTACTTTTTTGTGTCTCTCTCTGTCTAGTTGTGGAGACAGTGGTTTACCCTGTGACCTCAATTCTCTGATGGAAGAGTTGTCAATTTCAAGTTTCTTGGGTGTTTGCTTCTGAGGACTGGAACCTAGGTTTAAGCTCCTTACATGACAGACCAGAGACCTGAAGTCTCTGACTCTTTTTTTCTCCATTTTATTGAGAAAAAACTGACACATATGACTGTATAAATTTAAGCTGTACCACATAATGGTTTGATTTACACATATGGTGAAATGCCTTCCACAGTAGGTCAGCTAACATCCATCTTCTCGGATAGATACAATAAAAGAAAGAAGAAAAGAATAATGTTCTTGTGATGAGCACCCTTAGGATTTACTCTCTTAACAGGTTTCCTGTGTATCTACAGCAGTGTTAGCTGTAGTTGTCATGTTGTACATTACATCCCTAGTACTTTTTATATAACTAGAAGTTTGTAGCTTTTGATTACGTTCCCCTAATTGCCTCCCCTCACCTCTGGTAAACAAAATCTGATTTCTTTTTCTATGAGTTTGTTGGGGTTTTTTTTAGATTCCATATATAAGTGGGATCATAATGTATTTGTCTTTCTCTGTCTGACTTATTTCACTAGCATAATGGCTTCGAGTTTCATCCATGTTTTCACAAATTGTAGGATTTCCTTGTTTTTTATGGTTGAATCATACTCCATGATCTATATAAATATACCACAACTTCTGTATCCATTCATCCATTGATGGATGCATATCTTCTCTATGGTAGGTAGGGGCCTCAGTGAGTGAGGATGTCAACACTGATCATCATTGTTTTCCCACCATTTACTACATGGATGTAAACACTGGACAGCAATACCAAAAGTCCTGCATTCTTGAGATTAACAGTAAAGATTCTGCATAAAGATAAAGGCATAGACAGAGTGCATCTTCATTTTAGCTGTGGTTAAACCTTTCACTGCATGTGCTATTTGATCACAATCCAGATACATGGGTAACTGGAACTCGAGACTGCCATTGCGTTGGGCCATGGGTATTGGTGGTATTTACGTTTCTGTTTAACATCAGTTGAAAGGATTTGAAATTGCCTTTTGATTCAGCATATCATTTTGCTGCTATTCAGACTGAGTGACACAATTTGTACCCCATGAAACCTCTGAGTTTCTCCCACTTTGAGGAAGGGTTCTGGTCATCTGCATAGTTGTAGCCCATCATGGGTTTTCCTCTAAGAAGAATGATAGCTGTGCAAGTTCAATGTGACTTCCTGGTTAAAACACTAAAAAGCTATGAATGTTTAGAGGGTAATGATCCAAGCAATAACTGAGGTGAGCTGTAGACAGACACACAGTATCATTTTGAGTAATATCCCATATGCTGGCAAAGGAGGTAAATTTGACATCCTCAAACTGGGAAATTTCCAATGCCCCCCCCCCTCCTTTTTTTTGCTGAGGAAGATTGGCCCTGAGCTAACATCTGTTGCCAGTCTTCCTCTTTTTGCTTGAGGAAGACTGTCGCTGAGCTAACATCTGTGCCAATCTTCCTCTATTTTATGTAGGGTGCCACCAAAGGGTGGCTTATTGAGCTGCGTTAGTTCCATGCCTGGGATCCAAACCCAAGAATCAGGCTGCCTGAAGTGTAGCACATAAACTTAACCACTACGCCAGCAGGCCAGCCCTCCAATGCCTTTTTATAAGAGGAGTAGCTGGGAGGTTTTTGTTTCCATGGTGCACAAAGACTCCAAATCCCATTTTTACTGTTTTCAGGGATAATTTCCATATGTTTACATTTCCAGGAGATGTTATGGAAGACGGGGTAAAAAGTGACAGCTTTGGGGCTGGCCCCGTGGCCAAGTGGTTAAGTTCATGTGCTCCACTTCGATGGCCCAGGGTTTCACTGGTTCGGATCCTGGGTGTGGACAGGGCACCACTCCTCAAGCCATGGTGAGGTGGCATCCCACATAGCACAAGCAGAAGGACCTACAACTAGATTATACAACTATGTACTGGGGGACTTTGGGGAGAAGACGAAGAAGAAGAAAACAAAGAAGAGGACTGACAACAGATGTCAGCTCAGGTGCCAATCTTTAAAAAACAAACAAACAAACAAACAAAATGACAGCTTTTGTTTTACTAAACAAGGGAAATCCAAACGTGTTCCTTTTTTCAGTGCTATTTATGTTTTCCTAGGAGTGTAGAGATTATGTGATGTGATGATTATTAGTATCTCATTTGATCCCCTGCGCCCATCCTTCCTCTCATGATGCAAAGAAACAAAGTTAAGCAAAAGGTCTTACCCAAATTCACAGAACTCCTAATAGAGGAATCTCTTAGTTTTGAAGGCATAATGGGCAATGTCAAAAATTTCAAACTCACAAGAACACTACAAGGTTTATATAATCGTGCACTCTTACAAATGTGTCATCAAAGTTTCCAAACAGGACCCATAAGGGGACATGGTGTTCCACTTATAAAACATTCTAGAAAAGGCAAAGGCATAGAAACCTAAGAGATGAGTTCTTAAGGGTGGGAGGGTTCAGTACAAATGTGCACCATGAGAGTGTTCCTTTGGGGTGATGGAGTGTTCTCCATCCTGATGGTGGTGTAACTATACATTTGTGAAAACTCACAACTGCTCTTAAAATAGTGTCTATACTAAAATCAATTAATAGAAAACAACACAAATGTGTTCACATGGTAGGAGAATGTTAAACTCTCCTTAACTTTGCTACGTGTGCAACACTTCCTTCCACCACCTTGGGTTCCTTCTTACCAAGAACTGGCAGGACTGGGGAAGAAGGACATAGGCCACTATAGACTTTTCCTGGTACGCAGTCTGAAGTTAGAAAGCTCCCTCTAGGGCTACACCTGCCCTCGTGTCATTCACTTAACTGGTGAGAAAGTGATAGGGCTCCCGGCATCCATCTTTGAGTGACACCAGGTTTCTCAGTTTGTATCCTGGGAATGTGGTGGTCTGAAACATAAAGGTGCATCTGACACATCTCCATGTAGGATCTGCCTGGGCGCATCCTCATCTAACCCTTGGGCATCAACATCACGTCTTCCCAGAGCAGCTCTTGAGGCTATTTCCAGCTCTTGAGTTCCCCATTTCAAGCCTACTCTGTGCCTCCTTGCTGGGAAACATGTTTAAATGCAACACCTGTCCACTCTGGAAGTTTTCTCTGTTGTGTTGATCTTAGAATCAAAAGAGCCAGTTATTTTACCATTAAAATGAGTTTATGTGGGAATAGCAGAGGAAGTACAACTAAGGACATGCAAACTGTGATGAACCATAGGCAGATAGAAAGAACACAACAGACAAATTTGCTCTTATAGAGGACAGGAGGAGGCTGGGAGGGGCTGTTTGGAACAGAAGTCCATGGAAGGAGAATGAGAGATCAGGGTGATGACAGTGGTTGAATGTGGTGGTTTCTCATTGGCTGGGCTGTTGCTCTGTAAGGAGAAAATCTTCTTTCCTCTTACTGTGGTCTGTAATGTAAGCTTCCTGTTAGAAAATGGGACACTTCTTCCTGTTTGGGTCTGCAAGTTATGGTGAGTAGTAGTTCATAAGATCTCTCCCTTTAGGGCTTCTTGACTCCATTTTAAATGAGATTTCCTGAGTTTGTTTTCATATTTGCAACCCCAGATGACTGTGAGGTGAGGCAATGGCAGAATCCAGAACCCATGTCATGAGACACAGGCCCCTCAAACACAATACTCACCTCTGTCACATAAACTTCAGCTCTGCACCAACAAGCACAGTTCCACAATAGTCTCGATACCACCAATAACGTCAAAGAGATGCTCTGCCTTGTCCGAGCTCTGGGAGTCCCTCAGGCACCTGGCTGTACCTAAATCACTCTCCCTGAGATCTTTGGAACATTCCACCCTGTGGTTTCAGTGGCTCACGTGCTGACCATGCCTGGCTCCCTCACCTCAGAACCCGCCTCCAGAGTGAGTTTGGAGCCCACTCACCAAGGCTGGTGCTTATTTTTTCTGGATCAGGACTCACCCTGCAAAGTTCCAGCCCCAAGGTCTGTGGGAAACGGCGATCTCAGCCAGACTCTCTGCAGTCAGGGGACCCCTTGCTTCACATGGCTCCCAGAATGCAATGGGCACCCCTCCAAAGGAAATGGCAGAAATGGCAGTGGATTTCCACATCTCCTGAAGTGCGTAAGTACAGGAGGTTGTGCCCCTCTCTCCTTTGCTGGAGGCCATGCCTACTGTTTCTTTGAGGGAAGAGGCAGAAATGAGCTAAGCCATGTCCCAGTGTGCTCTTGCAACAACTTCCAGTGTTTTCGTGGGTCCCCATGGTGATGTCTCTGAGTCTAAGGTCCCCAGGCCTCCACCTTCTTGTCAGTGAATGTTTCAGGGCAGGACAGTGATCAAAGCCTCAATGAGGGTGGCATGTAGGGCAGACCTGTGTGTGGTTTGCACACAGGGGAGACCTCATGGGGTGATGGATCCCAGACCGTGGAGACCACAGCAGAGGACACAGCAGCTGGGTGAGGATGCACAGACCTTTGCTGTCCACAGTGAGCTTCCACTGGGAAAGCAAAGTGAGGAAGGGGCACGTGGTGAGGGGCGTGTTCTTTTCAACAAATAATGCCAGAAAAACTAGCCATCCACCTGCAAAAAGAGAATCTAGTCACATTGAAAAACTGAGACTTTACATTTTTCACAAAATTTAATTCAAAATGAATCACAGATCTTAGTATAAAATGTAAAACTATAACACTCCTAAAAGATAAAAAACAAGAAAACCTAGGTGCCCTTGAGTTTGGTGATTAATTTCTAGATACACCACCAAAAGCAAGATCCGAGGTAGAAAAAGATAAGTTTGCCTTCATTAAAATGAAAATCTTCCACTTCGTGAAACACAGTGTTGAAAATAAAAACGGAAGCCACAAACTGGCAGAAAATCTTTGAAAATCACCTAACAAACGACTGGTACCCAAAACAAAAAGACAGACAACTCGGTTAAAACTGGGCAAAAGATTTGAACACTCACTTCATCAATGACATACAAATGCTAAATAAGCACATGAAAACACGCTCAAAATCATATGGAACTATGAAAGTGAAAATAAAAGAAGAATGAAATATCACCAGATACTTGTCACAATGGCTGAAATTAAAAACACTGAGAACACCAAAGGCTGGTGTAGGTGGAGAGCAAGAGCAACCCTCATTCGTTGCAGGAGGGAATGGAGAATGGTACGCCTGCTTTGAGAGAGGCAGTTTCTTAAAACTAACTCTACACTTAGCATACAATGCAGCAATCATGTTGTTGGAATTCACCCAAATGAGCTGAAACCTGATGATCACAAAATCCCTACACGTGAATGTTTATAGGAGCTTTATGCACAACGGTCAAGACCTAGATGTAACCAAGATAAGTTCAATAGAGAATGGATAAACAATCACTGGTTTCAGTGATGAGTAGAAAGGAGGTTACCAAGTGAAAAAGACATAGAGAAACTTTAAAATCATATTGCTACGTTAAAGAAGCCAGTATGACAAGGCTACACACTGTGTGATTACAAACATATGACATTCTGGAAAAAATGGAAGTATAAGACACTGAAAGATCATTGGTTGCCAGGGGCGTGCGGGGTGGAAGGGAGGGAAGAATGAATAGGGGAGCACAGGAGATTTTTAGGACAGTGCAAGTGTTCCATATGATGCAGAAATGATGAAGACATGTCATCTGACATTAGCCAAAGCCCAGAGATTGTACAACACAGAGTCAACACTAATATAAACTATGAACTTTCATGCATCAAATTGGCTCATCAAATGTAACAAATATACCTCAGCAATACAAGATATAAAATATAGGGCAAACTGTGTGGAGGCAGAGGGATTATGGGGGAAATCTCTGTACTTCCCTATCAAGTTTTCTGCAAATGTGAAACTGCTCTTAAAAAAAAGTAAAGTTGGGCCAGCTCCGGCTGAGTGGTTAAGTTTGCACGCTTCACTTCGGCGGCCCCGGGTTTCGCCGGTTTCGATCCTGGGCACGGACATGGCACCGCTCATTAGGCCACATCGAGGCGGTGTCCCACGTGCCGCAACTAGAGGGACCCACAACTAGAATATACAACTATGTACTTGGGGGATTTGGGGACAAAAAGCAGAAAAAAAAAAATGAAGATTGGCAACAGGTGTTAGCTCAGGTGCCAATCTTTAATTAAAAAAAGTAAAGTCTACTAGGAAAAAAAGATAAAGACAGACACACTAATATTCACCCCTGTTGACTGACTGATGACAGAAACAGACCATCTTTCATTCAATTAATTTGACCTTATTTCAACAAGCCATAATGCTGCTCTCTGAGGCCATCTGAGGCCAGGGTCTTGTACTTCCATTTTTTCCATCCTGAGACTTGGAAGAGAAGAGGAACTTCCATTGAACGCCCTGTTAAGAGCCCAGCACTGTATATTCTGAGAAGTGAAATGAGTGCCTTCATTACTATCAGTAGTGTCTGCAGCTCCCACGTGGAAGAATGTCCTGGAAAGGCTTTGTATGTGGCCTTTGTATGTGTAGAGACAAGTGTTACTTTGATTTCTATTGAAGGTAACTGTGAGGCAAGAGACCCCCAGAGTTCTTTTACCACAAAGGGGCAACTCTCAGGGAACTGTCCATAGTCTGTGATGTCTGCAGCTGGAACCCATTGTTGGTCGGTGCTAAGATGACTGCTTGATGTATGGTCAGTTATGATGACCCATGGGTCCAGTCCTTCATCAGAGATGTCCCAAGTAAGACATGAGAAGCAGCAACTCTGCCTGAGCTCCATCATGTACACATGTGGTGATGTCATCCCTAAAGCCTATGAACTCCCATTGCTTTTCTCTCAGGGAATCATAAAGATGTCCCCAGGGACCCTGGGGGTCTGGGAAAGGGGTGACCTACTTCAACACCATGGCACCTGGCAGGAAACTGAGGATAGGGTAGCCCACCCTATCCTGCAGGTAGGCTATCCCAGAGGGTCCAGGTTTGGCTCCGTCATGTCTCCAGGGGTTCTTATTAACCATGTTGAGCTCTTGGAGTGCTGTTCCCAGGTCCCAAGTTTAAATGGACTGCTTGATAGATGGTCCCATGTGCAGAGCCATCTACTGTCAGGAAAGCCTAATAAGTAGAGGTCATTGCAGCTCTAATGGCATATAGTGTGGGGCCTGGGGCAGGTTCTTGCATCAGAAGCCTATGGACAACTTAAGGCAACCACAGGTACCCCAGGAGACATGACAGAAGGTCACTGAGGCCTCCATAGTGAAGGAGCCTCAGAGGATACTAACAGGATTATTTGCTGTAAGACAGTATGAAGAGAGTCTCCAGCTTTCTGTACTGGGGATGCCCACTCAAGGCGGCAAATTTGTAAGTATCAGCACAAATGTGGTCAAGTAAAACTTGTAAACAAGGAACATATTGCCTCCCAAACATTAAGAGAACCTAGTAGATGTTTTGAGTGCTGAGAGGAACAATAGCTATTTCTTCATGGTCTCAGAGAAAGAGTGGGTCTCAGATTAGGAAATGATTTCCAGAAATTTAACAAAGTTTTCAGGGCCTCACATCACATGTGTGGCAATGTCTCATCCAATTCTGTGAGCTCCTTTTTCCAATATTTGTATGTCCTGAATGTCCTCAGAGGAGATGTCATTAATGTAATGTCATACCTGTGTTCTTGGAGAAACCAGGATGCAGTTCAGACCCTGCCTACAGTGACTGTGGGAGGGCACAGCTGTGGAAGATCCACGAGGATAACCCAGTAAAGGGGCATCATGTTCCTTCAGAGGGAAGGCCAAATGCAGCTGCGACGCTGTGGACACAGGACTGGACGGAACAGACTCAGCCAAACCTGTGAGAGCAGGGTATTTATCAACTGCTGATTGGCTGTGGTCAGTAATTTCCAGACTGTGGGGACTGGGTACAGGGGTCTGTGTGGAGCAACCACAGCCTCAAGTTGAGGTGAACCACTCTGAGGTGTTAGTCATTCTTTCCAGGTTTCATAACAGGAAAAAATGGGCTGTTAAAAGAAGCACTGGGAAACAATAGCCAACACATGGAAGCAACCTAAGTGCCCATCAACAGACGAATGGATAAAGAAGATGTGGTACATATAGTCAATGGAATACTACTCAGCTGCAAAACAGAACAAAATCATTCCATTTGCAATAACATGGATGGCCCTTGAGGGAATTATGTTAAGTGAAATAAGCCAGCGAGAGAAGGAGAATCTGTGTATGACTCCACTCATATGAGGAATTTAAAAATGTGGACTAAGAACAGTTTAGTGGATACCAGGGGAAAGGTGGGGTGGGGGGTTGGGCACAAAGGGTGAAGTGGTGCACCTACAACACGAATGACAAACATTAACGTACAACTGAAATTTCACAAGATTGTAACCTATCATTAACGCAATAAAAAAAAAAGAAAATCAACGCTACTTTCACATATAAAGCTGGTAAAAGATCTATTAACGTAATAAAGCTAACTTTCATATAAAAAAAAAGAAAGAAAAGAAGCACTGGGAATAATCGACCCTTCACTAACTAGGGTTTCTGTACAGTTCTCAATCCTTCAAGGCCCTGGGTTATGTACATGGGCCATACTAACTACTTTCTCTGTCAGGTAAGGTCACTGGAGTTCCAATTTGTCAAGCCAATTTTTAAGTGGCAAAGACTTGATTTAATTTTTTTTTTTAATTTTTCTTTTTTCTCTCCAAAGCCCCCTGGTACATAGTTGTGTGTATTTAGTTGTGGGTCCTTCTAGTTGTGGCATGTGGAACGCCACCTCATCATGGGTTGACGAGAGGTGCCATGTCCAGGATTCGAAACCCTGGGCCTCGGAAGCGGAGCGCATGAACCTAACCTCTCGGCCACGGGGCCAGCCCCGACTTCATTTAATTTTAATTCTTGCTCATTGGATCAGAGCTTCCCAGCTCACTACGAGATATCTTACTACAAATGGGTGTGATGATGATGGAGAATTTAGGCAAAACCATAGTTCTGATGGCTAAAGATGAAATATTTGTGCTATTGGTTCCCTTTGTTATATTCAGTAACACCCCTAAGATCATCAAGTACACCTCCCTCAAATTTAGTGGGATCCTAGGAATAACAGTAATATGACACCTAGCGTTGATTAACTGCTTGAAGGTTTCTGGATTAGTGCATTACATCAGAGAGCAAAATTAATTCAGAACTATGTTGTAGAGGCCCAAAAGCCAAGCAGTGTACCTCTATCTGTTTTGCTGTGTAAATTCCTTTAGTATATTTTGGATTTCCAATTGGGTCAAATTGTGGACCTTTGTTTGAGTATTTTATCTATGTTTCCTTCCTCCTGATCTTTCCTGTTTTCTCTTCTTCCTAATGGGATACACTTCAGGAGACGGAGTGCCTCTCTACCCTGGTATTTACAATTTTTTTCTACACAAGAGCCTCAAAACAGTGGTATCAGGGTGAGGAGCCTGCTATGTGAGAAGTGGTTGCTTTATAGGGTTTAAACCCTGGGCTTAAGTCAAGTTTGAACTAACATCTTGTGCTAGAGGGGTGCCAGGGGTGTTGTCCCCTCTAAACCAGAAGGTCAAGGTCTTTGTGGGAGTAGAGGCAGGGGCAGCAGCAGAGGTACTGAAGGGGCCTGGGGAGCCCTCTGCTATTAGGAGTGTGAACTCACCCTGCCATCTACTGTCTCCCTTTCCTCCTCTCTTCTCCTTTTATAAATGACTGCTCTTTTAGCATGCACAGGGTATAGTCCCTGTCTACCCCCACCCCTGGGGTATATCAGGTCACACAGGTCCTGTCACAGCTTCACTCTAACACACAGATAAATCCTGACAAAGACACTGACCCAGGACTCATTTAAGGAGGCCCCAATAACATACTCCTGCTCCCAAATGCCTATAAATTCTTTTTTTTTTTAAAACATGGTCACCTGAGTTAACAACTGTTGCAAATCTTCTTCTTTTTTTTCTGCTTTATCTCCCCAAATCTACCCCCGCACACAGTTGTATATCTTAGATGCAGGTCCTTCTAGTTGTGGCATGTGGGACGCCACCTCAATGTGGCCTGACGAGCGATGCCCTGTCCGCGCCCAGAATCCGAACCAGTGAAACCCTGGGCCACCGCAGCGGAGCGCACAAAGTTAACCACTTGGCCACAAGGCCAGCCCCTATAAATTCTTGAAACTGTTAACTTTGTTCAGCTCAACCTAGAACTGAGGTTGGTGGGTCAACAATGCAAGATGGGGCAGCACAGCTCACAGCCCAGCTCCCCAGTGGGCAGCAGCCCACAGCGCATGCCACCACCAGGCAGCAGAGCAGGGGAGCAAGTCAGAGCAAGAGAAGACAGACCCACGGGTGGGGTCATGTCTGGACATGCGGCTCAGGGCGCCAACTGTCATGGTCACCTGCAGAGGGGTGTTTCCCTTGTTGAGACTCAGACCCGTGTGGCACAGACACACATACACACACAGAGGGTAGGAAAAGGCTTAGGACTCACATAATAGAGGTCTGAGGGGAGGGCAGGGCCGGCCTCTCAAGCAGCTCTGACAGGGCTCAGAAAGCAAGGAATGGAGCCTGGCCTGGGGCTTCACTGGGCCTGGGGGTGGGGCCAGGGCAAGAGCTCTGCACACAGGCAGGGGCTGGGGTGGTGGGAATGTCCTGCCTGCTCTAGAGGAGAGAGCACCCAGGCTTCCTCCTCAGCTTGTCCAGGTGGGGGCACAAGGGGAAGAGGGTGGGTGAGGCTTAAGCTGTGAGCAGTCACCCAAAATGTGGAGTCTGACTGCTCCTTACAAGGACAGATGTGGGTAGGAAAATATGCACTTGCGATTACTTGTTTTTATATAAAGAAACACTAACAGCAGGCTCAGAACATAATCAAAACTGCATTTGGCAGTGGCTGGAGTAACAGTGTTGGAGGGGACCAGGATATGTTGGCAGTGAGTCTGCTTAGGTTAGACTTTGCTGTCTTACAGATTCATTTCAAATAAACAGAGAAATTTATATTCCTTAATTTTAACTCTTATACATAGGACACCATTCTAAGATTTCATTTCTGTAAAGACTAACATTTACAAAAGTGTGAACGATACAAAATAAAATTTTCAAATCTCTAACTAAAAGAACATGTGGTATCCTAGTTTGTCCTTCCTCTATCTTACACTGCGGGTATTTTCAAGCGTAAGTGGCATATTACAACGCCATCATGTTCTGAGTTTGAATATTTAAGTGAATTGGATTCTGAAAGATTTACATAAGCTTTCAGAAGTTCTCCTCACATCACTTAATATAGAATTTCAACTGCTTTAACCTTTTAAATATCTACGTTCTCTAGAAACATGCACATAGAAAAACTGACAAAGATGAAAAAAACTTTCTTGCATTCCTCACATCCCATTGTCAATCAACTTACAGTCTCAGGGTCCAAGTGCTAAGGGAAACTAGACCCAAAGGGCTGCACTAGTCCATCGATAAAGGAATCCAAAGGAAAGAAACACAAATACTGGAATCATCTCAAATGAGCAGCTTGCTTCCCACAGGACAGAAGGAAAGCCACGGTCAGAAGGTTCCGTGTACCTGACTCTCCTGGTGGAGACAGAGCCCTGGAGGGGGTCAGTCCCTGGAGAAGGAGGGGAGGGCACCTGAGCAGCCACAGGAAGGAACTCTGGGAGCCCCACACACCCTCCTCTCCCCAGGGAACAGTGCACATGCTCCCTCTCTCAGGCTCCTTTCTCACAGTGAGGAAACTCAGCTGCATTCAGTTTAAGGTTCTGACCGAAATGGACCCCAGATTAATGGGCCCTAATCCAGGACACAGAGCTCCTGACTCTCACAGACTTTCTCAGTGTAAACAAATTACTCTGAGTGCACCCACACTGTGGAGGCAAAACTCCAATTATGTCTAGAAACAGGCCAAAGGAATCCACAGTGACAACCTCAGAAAGGGCATCACTCCCCACCCCATGAGCACGTGCACCCCCAGCTTTCCAGGGCTCTGCAGCTCCTCTCAGGATAAAGGCTCCTTCCATGGGGGTGTGAGCAGTAGGACACCTGCAGGGAGAGGCTCCCCAGGAAGGACAACTGGGCCTTCAAGGCCTTCCCTCTGCAGGCCCAAGGGCCTTAGCTTAGATTCACTGCCCTCAGGCCTCTGCCCCCACTGGAGTTTTTTGGGGCCACCATGGATATTTTAAATACACAAACCCAGTGTCTGAACCATCCAGCTAAAGCATTCAAACTACCTTCTATGTGGAAATGAGAGAAGAAAATTGTATGGCAATTTACTGGCTTAACAAAAAACTCCACAAAAATGTATTGAATTCTGGGAAAAAAATGATGTTAATATGGTATTATTTACATGACAGCAAATTTTTCTTACAAGCTATTGATCATACTTGAACCCTTTAGGTCTGCTAGTCTAAGCCCTAGAAATCTGTTTGAACTCACCCAAGATAAATAAATAGACCTCAGAATCTTACTCCCCACGATGGGAGGAAAAAAGTGAAAGAAGAATTTAGTACATGCAATGTAGAACTGCTACTTCTTTTTCCTGAAATTCACCTCTTTCTTCCCTCTTTGGAAATATTTTATATTGTGTTTCAAGTCATATTGATTAAATAAATTTTTTTCATTGAAAAACTGACACCAAAATAAAGTGAATAAATCTTTTAAAGGTGACTAACCCAGGTAGGGACAGTGCTGACTGGACAGATCATCCAGGAAAGTTTCTCAAGAGGAACCTGCACCCAGAGGACTTCCCACAGGATGTCTGTGCCCAGGAAGATCCTGGGGGAGACGCACGAGGATTTCATACAACGTTCTTCAAGGTGGTTATAGGCTGGGTTTTCTCTCATGTAAAATATCCGCACGCACCAAATAAATCTTTTTTAAAAAGTCATCCATTGACGGTGAGAGAACGTTAAATTAAAATAATGAACGTTTCAGATCCAACAAGGAGGACAAACAGTCGATTATGATGCTGTGAATCAGAGGCAGGAAGCTGGCCTTTGGGAATTCGGGGAGAAGTTGGGAATTTAGGGATTTACTGGCAGCCCCAGGAAGACCTAGGCTGCGGGGAGAGTCGAGGATTTGAGATTCTGCTCCCCAAATACATGGAAAATTCAGAAGAAAACGGGTGTCCCCTGGGGAGAAAGGAGGCCCTGGGGACCCACAGACCGCAGCCCCTCCGAGCACGGACCCCGGAGCCCGAGGCCCGACTGTCCTGCGGACCCTCCCGCGGGCCCCCCCCGCGGGTCCCGCACCGTCTGGGACCCGCGGGGCTGCGGGCGCGCAGGGACCACAGACGCTCCGGCTCCAAGTGGCCGCGCGCAGGGACCACAGGACGCCCGGCGCCCGGCTGCCGGCCCCGCCCCCACGCTGTGGCAGAAGGGGCCTGAGGGCCGAGCGGCGCCACCGCGCACTCAGGGCCGCAGACCCAGGAGGGGACCGCGGGAGGCCGGACCCGCCCCGCCGCTTCCCACCAGCCCCTCCTCCCGCGTCCTACCCCCGGGGCCGCACACTCACCATTTCTAGGGCTCCTGGGTCCCCAGGTGTCATCCCTACGACTCCCGCAGTCCCTGCAAGTCACAACTCAACAAAAGCACCTGGAGCGTTTAACGGCGGGGAGACGCAGTTCCCTGCGCGGCTGGAGCAGGAGCAACTTCCGGGGGGTTGGCGCTTTGCCCCACCCACCTGCCCCGGCGCCGCCTCTGATTGGACAGTTCGCAAGACTCACCCCCTTGTGTCTGAGTGACAGCCCCTGAGTCTAGGTGTCTGAGCAGAACGCCAGCCAGAACTCGTCCTCTGCAGTGATATTTGCATTGAAAGGTAGTGCTGGCAGGGGACTCAGGGGACTGTGATCCTTCTTTACAAACACACAACGGGAGGTCACCTCACCATATGCAATAATTAGTGTCTTCATTTTGATCTTTGTTGACAACTGGAGTCTGACATAGTTTTGCCACACAGGTCCACAGACACAGATATTGTGACCAGGGAACTAGGCAAAGAAAAGGGTACAGAGGATCTGATAAAAATTAACATTGTCTGTTAAGTGTTTGCAGATGGAAAGGTTCAGGAAGAGCCTAACCACTGAAGGTTTCCACAAGCAAGCTGGCTGAAGCCAGTTCTAGCAGCTTCAAACCGTTCCTAAGTGAACTGAAGTGAACCGTCCCTACTATAATCTTATTAACATTTTAAATTCTCCTCCTCTGGGAGGGACCAAGCAGCCATTTCTAGATCATGTGATATATGTAGGTAGAAGCATGTGGCATCTACCCATAAGCCTTAAAGGAACATGACTGTTAGGCAACAAAACCTGATCTCCTGCTTCGTCCTTAACTGAATATTCATGAACTGTACTTTGATCTCACAATAAAAGGACCCCCAAACCCTTGTTTGAGGAGACACTTATTTGGGAGAAATCCGTGGTATTCTCCATTGCTTGTGCAAGTAATAGTTTCTTCACTACTTCTGCCTTTGTTGTGCTTTTTGGCTCTGCTCTCACCAGGAGGTGAGCCCATTGTGTTAAGTTACAATATCAGGGATGCATTAGGTGGGCATCCTTCCAACACTTCAGATTCCGAATAAGATCACTGAGAGTAAAAACAAGCCATTATTTCAAAAGAAAATGACTTCTGAGTATTCAGAATGGTTACCTTAAGAAAATGTTTCTGACATGAAAATATTTGTGTCTCATGGGAAATATACGGAGAGACTCCTTCTCACACTGGTTTAATCACTGTCTGTGGTCAGAATGCACCCCTTACTTGTGGTTACACTATTTAACCCATGTATACTGAGACATCAGAAAACTGGTCTTCATCTAATAATCATCTCCCTGATTGGTGAGTCTATGATACTAGAGAGTAATGTTCATTCTGACAATGTTGGAATCACTACATGACAGACATCCTCTCTCTACAGGATGCACAGATACCCTTTCTGACCATTTCCTCTCCCAATTCCCTGAGGAAACTGTCACCTTTGATATCACCTGAGTCAAACAGCCCCACCCAAGTCCACCTGAACTTCAGCAATAACTTCACCACACCCAGGGACAGAGAGGCCATCTGACACATGGAAACTGAGGGGCAGAGCCAAAGAACCATAAGTGATCTCAATGAAGAGAGAAAAGAGCCCAGTTTGCAACCAGTGCTTATCATACCAGGGGGAACACTGCTGGGCAGTAGCCTCACTCATCAGTCACCCGTCCAATGTAGGAAGAAAAGTTATGTGTATATTCAGCATCAAGCACTAAGAGATGCCCAGGGTTGTAAGAGAGGTACAAGGTCCATTAAATACCTTTTCCAAGAGCCCAGCGTTTTGTGTTTTAATAAATGTGCTGATATTATCAATTTCTAGAGTGTCTTGGAGAATCCTCACATTTTGGTTTCAGGAGTTTCTGTACGATAGCACGAGTAATTTTTCTGTTTCTACCGTAGTCTGAGCATAGCAAGTGCCCCAACGGAGGTGAGGGACACTACAGTGTCTATTCACCACCAGCTGTAGGGACCCCTTCCTCAGCCTGGAAAGTATGTCCTTCGATTATATTACCAGTGACTTGTTTTTTCACATTACCTTCTTTGTCAGTCACCAAGTTAGCCACAGCGGAGGAGGGAAGTCTCTTGAATTTTGCGTAAAACTTTAGTTTGGAGGCCTCCAAATGGTTTTGTATTTTGTGGGATCAGAGGGCCAAGGTTAATACCATCAGGTCTGAGGTGTTGGTATGTGTCTCAGAAATTTGGGTCCATTTATCACCCTAAGCAATGACATGAGCTGCTGCAAGTTAAGGTTTAATATGTGCAGAGTGAAGAGTGACCTGGTTTGTGCCTGAGTGTTGGGAGGCATGATATTCCCGGTGTCCTGTATACCATAAGGGCCACCTTAGCTAAGGAGTTGTTAGTGTTGGGATGAGACAGCTAGTGGTTGGTAATGACAAAGGATCTGTAAAAATATACACGAGCTCAATTCTTGTACAGGAAATTTTCTATTGTTAGCATGATTGTCTGTAGTTTGACTAATCGATCTCATGCTTGGGTCCAATCTTTGATTAAAGATAGCCTGTTTGATCTAGGAAAAGAATGCAGCATCTCTGCAGTGGACCCCTTCAGGTGTCATGGCAGCACACTCTCTATAAAGTATATGAACATGCTGGCTACTCTGTGCTCCCAGGTGACTCCCCAAGTGGCCATTGTGCCTGAAAAGGAAGTGACTTCCTCCACATGGATTCTATCAATGAGAGGAGAGGGGAACACACTTCCTCCTCTAAGTAGGATATGCCAGAAGCACCAATTTTGGCTCCACCCTGTAAGTACCCACATTTCTTCAATGAAACGTCCTCTGATTAGCAAGCCTGAGGGGTCCTGCATTCATGGCCCAAGGCAACAGAAGTTGTTTGCAGTGGAAGAGGGTCAACTCCGTCCCTGGAAGAGCTTCTATTTACAAAAAATTCTGTCAGTTCCCAGCAGTGGCTTCTCTAATGGTGTGCAGCACTAGACAAGAATAATTTCAGTGCAAGAATGCCTCGGGCAACTTATGTCCACTGTGAGAGGTTTAGAGACTCTGGATGCATAACAGGAGGCTACTACAGCCTTTATGGGAAAGGAGCGTGTGAAGGGAGACGCTAACGGAGGGACGGCTATCTCAAAAAAGTTCTAGAGCCCTTTGGTTCCCAATTAAATTCAGTCAATTTCTAAGTGTTGTATGAATAAGTAAACAAGCAGATCTGATAAATATGGGATGTTGTGGTCACTGTGGCTGACAGAATGTGCCCATGACATGGGTTCTATCACTGCTTCTGTCACCCTCTCAGCTCACAGGCCCTTCATGTTGCCTCAGAGAAATTTTCCAGAGTGGGACATGCATAGATTTGTAAAGATGTTTCCCAGGAAGCAGGCACAGAGTAGTCTTGATGTGGGAAGTGAACAGCTGGAAGTGGTCCATTCACGGCAATGAGAAAAAATGATGCTGATGCATATGAATGAGGATGTCCCCAGGCAGATCCCTCCTGGACACACTTTTATGTTTTAGAAGCACAGTATTTCTACAGATGTGTCCACAGAACCTGATTTAAACTCAAAGATTCTGGGAGCCCTCTCACTTCACTCCTGTTATGAGTATGAGCTGAGGGCAGGTGCAACCCTAGGGGGTGTTTTCTCAATGAAGACAGGGTTGCAAGAAAGTCCTGTTGAGGTCTGAGTCCTTCTTGCCCAGTCCCTCAATTCTTCCTAAGAAGGATCCATAGTGGTGGAAAGAAGATTTGAGCACATAAAAATCAACATTCAAGAGAGCTTTACATTTTCCTAGCATATGAGAGCAGTTATATTATTCATTTCCCAGTAATTATGTACATAACATGTATATAAAATATTTTAAGTGCACTCATGAGTTTTCTCAAATGTATAGAAATTCTGCCATTAAAAGTTGAAAAACAGGGGCCAGCTCCGTGGCCGAGTGGTTAAGTTTGCACGCTCTGCTGCGGTGGCCCAGGGTTCAGATCCTGGGCGTGGACATGGCACCGCTTGTCAGGCCACATTGAGGCGGTGTCCCATATCCCACAATTAGAAGGACCTACAACTAAGATATACAACTATGTACTGGAGGGATTTGGGGAGAAAAAGCAGAAAAAGAAAAAAAAAAGGAAGAAGATAGGCAACAGTTGTTAGCTCAGATGCCAATCTTTAAAAAAAAAAAAAGATGAAAAACACACTATCACTCTAAAAGAAAGCTCCTGTGGTCCCCATTTGAATGAAACCCCTCCAATACATAAGTTAACACTAAAAAGTACCATGGAAAACATTCCATTTCCTTCACTGTTTTAAACCTTGACGCTGTGACTACTGTTTCCCACCTTTCCACAGCATGTGCTGGACATCTAAGCACATGGAAAGGAAACCTGTGATCAGCTGCCTGGGCTCTGGGGCTTTGTAGATCATTGAAATTAAAGACTTCCAGCCACTCCTGTGATGAAAAGAGGTTGAAAATTTCCCATTTCTCCTTTTATACTTAATTAGGGTATTACTTAAAATAATATCCCTGCAGCTCACCTCAATTATTCCTGAGATGATCACCTCTAAACAACAGCAATGACATCCTCACTCACTCCTGCCCTCATAGAAAAGACAGATACACCTCAGCCTCCCTATTAACGCAATGTTATTTTTTACTTTCCTTCTTATCTCTAACTTATACACAAAGATTTACCACTTGTTAATCATCTCTCTTTTCCCACAAATATATAAGCACCAGGACTATAAAAACTCATTTGTTTCAAGCACTATACCCAAATCCAACCGTGTCTTATTTCTGCTAAGTTGGGTACATTGACTCTACAGTGCATGTCATGTGAGGGAAGTTGAAACATGAGCACCAACAGAATAGTCTCTGAGAAAGAAAAGCTTGATTGGCATAGTGGTCCTGTCTCTCTCCCTTGCTAGGTTTGTATTGTCTCACAATTTACCTAGACTCAAAGGCCTCAGCTAAGTCAAAAAGGAAACATTAAAAATACTATATAGGGTCCCGCCCAGTGGCACAGCAGTTAAGTGTGCATGTTCTGCTTCTCGGCAGCCCGGGGTTCACCTGTTCGGATCCCAGTGTGGACATGGCACCGCTTGGCACGCCATGCTATGGTAGGCATCCCACATATAAAGTAGAGGAAGATGGGCACAGATGTTAGCTCAGGGCTAATCTTCCTCAAAAAAAAATAATATATATATATATATAGGGGCCGGCCCAGTGGAGTTGTACTTAAGTGTGCGGCTCTACTTCAGCAGCCCGTGGTTCAGAGGTTTGGATCCCGGGTGTGGACCTACACACCACTTATCAATCCATGCTGTGGTGGCATCCGACATACAAGAGAGGAAGATTGGCACAGAGGTTAGCTCAGCAACAACCTTCCTCACCAAAAAATATATATGTATTATGTAGTATACTAAGAAGTGAATTTATGTATTTTACCTGAGGTGCTTTATAGTAAACAGTGTCTAATACACCACAGGAAATACGCCAGTGTTTTGATAATAAGTAGGAAAGGCAAAGCTGTTCCAGACGACCGGGAGCTGGCAGCATCCACTGCAAGGCCAAGTCTTACCCTGCTGAAGAGACAAATGTCACACACCTCCTTCATTAAATGAACACAGTCACCAAGAAAACACTAAAATATTTTGTAACCACACCAGTAAAAATGGTAAAAGATAAAATTCCAAATGATAAAAATGATTAATATTTCCTTCTTCTTCCTAAAATGATAGACTGGGACTGCTTATAAATTAACTTTAACTCCACTAGAGTGTTTTTGCCTTCTAGAAAACAATGATTAGGTTTACTAATGATAAAATGTTTACCAGAGATAGAATTAAGTTGACCTCCTCACAGCATTCAATACAGAAAACAACTTGCTTCCTTGAATAACAACCAAATCCACAAACATAGGCCAAAATCTTGTAAGCAGTCCTTCGAGCAGCCTGTTACTGTTACAGCTCACAGTCCTCTGTGGTCTGTGGTCATTCTTACTAGAATTCCTTACACCCCTCTCTATGAGTATGAGTGCAATCCTACAGGTCAGTGGCAAGAGGACCCTGAGAAAAAGATGATTTTTAAGTTTTGGGTTAAGAATGAATGAGAAATTAGTTTCATGACAAAAATTGCAACTATAGAAAATAAAAAATAAAGTTAACCTGAGGAAAGAATACTTGAATTTATATGCAAAGGAAAAAATTAAATCATAATACAAGATGATTAAATGAAGAAAATTGCAAAGTATGTCTGAAAATCCATAACTAAAATGGATTTTAATATATTCTGAGAAAATAATAACAATAAAATTTATTAGCATATGATGGATTAGAAAAGAGTTGATAAAACACGTCAATGAAACAACTACAGATGTGTTCATTTCACAAGGAGATACAGTTTTAATGACATACAATCAAACATTATTGAAAACATATTGAGGGAATATGTTCAGCTACAAGTAACAGGAAACACAGTCTTCCTGATATGAGAAAGGCAACTGTTTTCACATGAAAGAACTGGGTCAAGGCAGCTGATGCACAATGCAGAAGAGAAACAAACTCCTATGTCCTTTTTGTGCCCCATTGTAGATGTCATGGTGAATCAGGAAAACAAGCTCACTAGCACTATTAACAGTATAAGGTGTTTCCTATACAAATTTGACCTATTTCAGATACCATCTAGAGAAGAGGAGAATCAGAGAATACTCACAAGCAAAAAAGTCTCAATTAGTTTCCTGGTGGACACAAGAGGTCTCACAGAATTATTCTAACTCTAATGGATATTTGGTGTGAAAATTGTGAAAACATCAGTGGAAAATACACCTCTGAGTAAATGGAAATCAAACAGTTGGTGGTGATTTTCAAGATACTCTTGACTAGAATAGCGAAGAATCCAGAGAATGGGATGTAAGATGGTGTCCCCAAAGCTCCTATGTAACTGTCTGTCTCCTTGTATGGTGGCTCCAGAATCTGCCTAATGCCTTGTTTGCTTCTGCCTTCCAAATCTCATGCAAGTGAGGCTATTGGGGAATTCCAACATGGAACCATAAAGGGGGTGGATTCTTAAAGATTTAGTTCTTTATTTTACCCTCACTGACAGGGGTGATGTGTCCAGCTCTAGATTTTGTTGCCCTATCACAGGCCTCGACTGAATTCAGTCTCTTCACCAGATAACACTCAGAAGGAAGGAGAAAGAGCAAAGAACCACATTTGAAAATAAGAATTAACAGAAAAGTATACTCTTTGATAAACTTCCCATACATAAAAATTTATTCAACTATTTAATAGTATGGAAAATGAAAACAGGATCCTATACTCACCACCCCCAAAAAAGGAGCTTTCTCTAAGAAATGTACAATACATACAACAGATTAGGCATATTCTGGAACTGTAATACAATGCCAATAAAAAAATCCTGACAACTACAAACTACCATTTTTCAATGGCCCCTTAACACAGAACAATTAAAACATCTTAAAACAATTAAAGAGAAAATATTATTAACTGATTTAAGAAAAGAGCACCACATATTAATCTTTATGTAGTATTGATGAAGGATGACTTTCAGAATTTTCTCACCTCAATATTCATTTCTGAAATGTATTAATAGAACTCTACAATCCAATGTTGCACTTTAAGAAAGAAGCTTGGTAAACACAATATATTTACAACTTTTATAACAACTCTTTCATGTTGAAAGTTTTCTAGAACATCATATACAAATTAATTTCCATCAAGTTTTCTCATATGACTTACATTTATTATTTCTTTTTGGCGGGAGTTTCACATAGAAGGATGTAGGCCAATTGAAGTGTTTCCCATGATGTTTACATTCAAGAGGGTTTTATCAAGTGAGTCCTTTCATGCCTTCAGAAAGAGGTGGGATGACAAGAGCCTTTCCTACATTCTTTACATGATTTTTCCTCTAGTGTGCATTCTCACATATCTTCAAAAGTTTTCATGAGAAATAAATAAAGGCTTCCCCGTTTTACTGACATTCATAGTATTTCTCTCCATCGTGACTTCATTCATGTCTTGGAAACGAACTGGGAAAACTAAATGCTTTGTGACTTTTGTACATTCGTAGTTTCTATCTAGTATGCTTTCTTTCATGTTTTTGGAGAGAACTGGAAGAAGCAAATGCTCTACTGTATCTTTTAAACTCATAAGGTTTCACTCCAGCATGAGTTCTTTCATGTTTTCGAAGAGAACTGGAAGAAGTGAATGCTTTATTGCATTTATTACATTCATAGGGTTTCTCTCCGGTGTGATTTCTTTCATGTAGTCGAAGAGAACTGCAAGAACTGAATGCTTTACTGCATTTTTTACATTCATAGGGTTTCTCTCCAGTATGAGTTCTTCCGTGTTTTTGAAGAGAACAGGAAGAAGTGAATGCTTTAGTGCATTTTTTACATTCATAGGGTTTCTCTCCAGTGTGAGTTCTTTCATGCTTTCGAAGAGAATAGGAAAAACGGAAGGATTTACCACATATTTTACATTCAAATGGTTTCTCTCCAGTATGAATTCTTTCATGTATTCGAAATGCACTGGGAGAAATGAATGCTTTATTGCAGTCCTTGCATTTGTACGGTCCATCTCCAGTGTGAGAGATCATGTGTGATCGAAGGCTCGAGGGAGTTTTAAAGGCTTTCCCACATTCCTTACACTCATAGGGCTTCTCTCCAGTATGAATTCTTTCATGTACTTGAACACTGCAAGAAAAACTGAAGGCTTTACCACATATTTTACATTCATAAGGTTTCTCTCCAGTATGAGTTCTTTCATGTATTTGAACATTACTGGGAAAACTGAAGGCTTTACCACATATTTTACATTCAAAGGGTTTCTTTCCAGTATGAATTCTTTCATGCTTTTGGAGCGAACTGGGAGAAATGAATGCCTTACTGCAAGTTTTACATTCATAGGGTTTCTCTCCAGTATGAGTTCTTTCATGTATTCGAAGAGAACTGGGAAAAGTGAAGGCTTTCCCACATTCCTTACATTTATATGGCTTCTCTCCATAGTTTTGATACTCATATGGTTTGTAGTCAGTGTGACGTCTAATGTGCCTGTTAAGTGATGAATGATGCATGAAGACTTTTCCACATACACTGCACTCACATGGTTTTGCTCCTGTAGTTTTCTTGTTCAGATTCAGATTTGGAATAAGGCTGAAGTTTTCTCTACATTGACTATGCTCTTCATTTTCACAGAGTCTAACTACTATATGACTTCTGTAAAAAATTGGAAGCACATTATTAATGCTTTCTTCATTAATGATTTTATATATGTATTACAATTTACAGGAAAAGTTTAGGCTTTCTGTCTTGTCTGAATGCTCAGAAATTGAATATACTGAATGCTCTGCAAGAGGACTTCACCTTTGTTAGTATCCAAACAGTGATATTCAAATATAGGGTTTACTAATACATTTCCAAGTGAACTCTTTTATAAAAACTGAACCTCTAAATCACATTTCAGAAAGTTTATTTGGTGAAATCTTCTAAGAATAGCTAAATTTGAAGCAAGAATTGTTTTGCTTCTTTTTAAAATTTCATAAAATACCAGGATTCTCAGAAGAGACACTGCCATCTATTGTGAGTGTGACTCACCTTAGTTTTCTCCCCTGGTTTTTGTACTCATCTTCAATATCATGATGTTCCCATGTTTTTGCTGAAACAAAGACCCAGAAAATTGATTCCAAAGTATTAGAAATTGTAAAAAACAATCAGATTCTAAGTCCATAATGAGCTATGACCATTCCTAGTTTATTTACCTACATCTCCTGTTTTCACATTCTACATCTTGGAACCATGTTGAAGGCCAGAAACACTTGTTCTCTCATTGATGCAGTGAAGGAATGTCCTCGTTCTTACCTACTGAGGCCAGGTGCCTGAAGGTTTCCCACATCACGTCTCTGTAGAGTTTCTTCTGCGAAGGATCCAGTATAGCCCACTCCTCTGGGGTGAAGCTCACAGCCACGTCCTCAATGGCCACTGAGTCCTAAAACACCACAAATGTGTGTAGAGTAGGATGCATGAGCCTGACAGCAGTGAGGACCTATAGTCCATTTGTATGAATGTTACATATGGTTCTGTCATCTCCTAACATTTATTCTATGACATCATCATAAAAAACTCATCATTTTCCTGCACATACTTCACCATCAATTTAACAGCATCAACACATGGAAATTATTTACACGTTTTTACTTGATCACATTACACGTTATTTCTCTCTAATGGCAGGGTGCAGAGCATGTTTGGAAATGAAAGAAATACTATACACATGAACCAAATATTATCCTTTTAAAACTGATTATTCCTTGTTAGAAAAATTCTTTCTTTGTCTTTCCTATTACCCACCAGTTACTGCACTCCATGAGGTGTTAAATCTGCATGAGGTTTGAATGGATAAAAGCATAGTGAAGAACTGGAAGCTTTTTTTTTTTCTGGTCCCATCATCAAAGAGAAGTCCAAGAGGCCTGTAGAAATCAAACTTTTAACAAAGCCCAGCTGGCCACATTGTCCTAAAGTACTCCAGGCCATCATTACAAGTAAGCAGGTGCAGCTGGCTAAATGTAAATACACTTGTGGGGAAGCACTGCTTTTCACTTGTGCAATATTTATCAGACTCTGCTCTTCCTTTCCCTCTTTGATTTGATGGGACTAGGAGGTTACTCGGAACTTAGAGCACAGACACAAGGGAGAAGTCATGACACCACTGACCAAAGAAATCCCTAAATTCATGTGCCTCAAGGCTACTTCTCACCAATTTTTAGAACACACAGTGAGATAATAATGTGCCATAAGAGCTCTTTCAGGTCAAACAATAACAGTGTACTCTGGGTCATCCTGGCCTTGAGGGGGAGGTTTATAGATGCAGATTGCAGATTGTTCACAATGGTTTGATGGTAAATCTGCCCATGATTATAACATATGTGAAGGATTCAACTGTCCTTTCCTCCAAAAGAACATAAAACCTCCATTCTCCAACTTCAAGAGGAGGTGTTTCCCGACCAGCCACTCTAAATGATGCCTTGCCGACTTCTGATCCTGCACTTAAGACTCTTAGAAGCTGCCACTCTTGATCTCACAAGAAGAAAATGGACAAACTTCACACGAACAACCCTTCTTAGATCCAGGAGATCCTGGAGGTCACAAGGAAAGCTAGTGTCTCCACAATTAGGAAAGAGAAAAAAAGATGGCATTTTGAAATATGCCCCAAATATTCTGTTCTTAATAAGGCCTGTACTAAACAGAAAACCTATTTCACCAGAGTCTAATGCAAAGACACAAAGAACAAAAAAGAACCTAGTATTTATGAACCAGTTAAAACTAATCATAGCTGGCAAACTGTTCATTTAGGAAGCTCAGAGGACACTAAACTTGATAAAAAACAAGGGTATCACATTCAAACTACAGAAAATCAGAGACAAGAGAATATATTAGGAAATTACAGAGAAGAAACACATCTTAGGTATAAAGAAACAAAGATTTGAAGTAAATTGGACTTGTTTCCAAAAACCACACAAGCCAGAACAGAGTAGAGTGAAATATTTAGTTGTGAAAGTTAAAAAAACACTCTCCTGGAATTCTTTGTAAAGGATAATTATCCTTCAAAAATAAAGGAGAAATAAGGACTTCTTGAGACAAAAGTTGAGGAAATTTGTCACGATTATACCTACTTTGAATGAAATCCTCAAAAATTTAACAGAAAGACTGTAAATGATAAAAGTAGAGCATTATAAAAAGTAAAAATGAAGGTGAAATATCATTTACATTTCTTATAATTAATGTAATAAATGACACTTTAAAATAATATTAGCAACAATGTGTTTGGTAATGCAAAACTTATGGACAAATGAAATAAGTGACAGTACTGTGATGAGGGACAAGGAAGGGGAAATTGGGAATAGTGTGTTAAGAGCTACTTGCACAAATGAAGTGGTATAGTGTTATTTGGCAAAGGAGATGGCTTAGTTGTAAATGTATGCTGAAAACTGAAGGGCAACCACTACAAAATGTTTTTCAAAAAATGTGTAACTGACATGATAAGGAGAACAAAAGGATCTGAGTAAATGTTCAATATCAGCCAGAGAAGACAGAAGAAATGGTAGAAGACAAAAAGAAAAGAGCAACAAGGGTAGAAATGAAAAACAGGAAAAGGTTTGGTAAATATTAATCCAGCTGTATCAATAACCACTTTAATCCTCAATGGTCTCAATACAATTGAAAGACACAGTAATATCAGATATCAAAAAAGGGAATTATATGTTGTCTACAAGAAACCCACTTTACGTATAAAGACACAGATAGATGAAGGGTAAAGGGATGGAGAAAAGACCATGCCAACACTAATCAAAAGAAAGCTGCTATAGGTATATGAATTATAGACAATACAGAATTGAAACCAAGGAAAATTCAGAGATAGAGGGGGCATCAGACACTGATAAAGAGGTCTATGCTCCAAGAAGGCACAACAGCAATCCTTCATGTGTACCTGTGTAACAAGAGAGGAGCAAAATATATGAGGCTAGAACTGAGAGAATGACAAGAGAAACAGATGAATCTAGCACTATCGCTGAAGAATTCAACACCTCTTATCATGAATTATAATCTCCATTAGGCAAGAAATAAGGAAGGATGGAGGTGAACTGACCAGCACTGTGAAACAAACGGATTTCTTTGTAATCTACAGAATACTTCATGCAACAGCAGAAAATATATTCATCTCAAGTTCAAATGGAACATTCACCAAGACCAACCACATTTTGGATCCCCCATGAGTCCTTCCTACAACTCGTACAGCCAGTGCAGATCACTGCATGACAGAGGCTATGGCAGAGCCATCAGGGACTGTTAGAGCAGGTGACAATCGATCTGGAATACTGCAGTAGCTAGAAGGGATATTCATGTAGGTGTCGTGCATCATCCCACCCACCTGCCCCAGCAGCTCGCCTGACTGGACAGTCCACAAGGCCCCACTCCCTTATGCCTTTGTGACAGTGGGTGGGTGGCTGCATGGTTCAGAGGAACCAGCCTATGCTGGTGGCTGAAACCTGACTCAACTGGCACCTTTGCATTTAAAGAGAACTTTTTCCAGGACTAGGGCTGCCTGTATGGTTTTAGCCAACTCTTTGGAAACTCAAGGGCACCACTGCGCACTGGGATCTCCTGATTGAGTTTCCAAATGGAGCAAGTACAGAAATTGAGGACGGTCCAGGCCAGGCCACACTGACACAAGAGGGTCTTATGTCCACTAGGTGTTAAGGGCTTGGCATAAGGCTGCGAGGCCAATTATGGAATAGTGACCCTTGTTTAGAAATGCAGACACTTGAATGTGACCTCACCATCCGTAATGAAGAGTCAGGCTCCATTTTAATCGGTGATCCTTGCTGGAGATGAGCCTTCCGCCCATCCCTCCCCACCCCACTCATGTGGTACTCAAGACAAAGAATCCCAGAGCTCTTGGCTCTGGTGGGAAGTTTGCATCTCACAGCCCTAGCCTGGGAGCAAGGACTCTTCTCAGTCTAACCACAGGGTGTCACATGTGCTCATTAAAGTCTTAGGTGTACATTTTACACTGGAAGGAAATTTATTTGAGATCAATTTGCCATGTCCCTGGAGACATTTTGAATCTCAACCACTATAATATCCAGATCTAAGGCAACTGATTCCTATTTTCACTGTTATAAGCAAATCAGTTAATCGCTATGTGAATGTTAGATGCACCTGGAAACTCTTCCCCCACCCCCAGCTTTATCAAGGGATAACTGAACAACACAATTGTCTGTATTTAAGGATTACAATATGATGATTTGATATAGGTATAAAGTGTGTACACTTGAAATTGGCTAAGAAAGCAGATTAAGCCTTCTCACCACATACACACACACAAAAGTGAACACCCAGGACCAGAATTGATAGGACATATGGTAATTTTAGAGGTTTTTTGCTTTTGTTTTTGTTTTTTGAGGAAGATTAGCCCTGAGCTAACATCTGCTGCCAATCTTCCTTTGTTTGCTGAGGAAGACTGGCCCTGAGATAACATCCGTGTCCATCTTCGTCTACTGTATATGTGGGACGCCTACCACAGCATGACGTGCCAAGTGGTGCCATGTCCGCACCCAGGATCCGAACCTGCAAACCCTAGGCCACCAAAGCGGAATGTGTGCACTTAACCACTGTGCCACCAGGCCAGCCCAATTTTTTTTAGGTTTTATATCTGAGAACTTCCCAGACCTTTTTCCAAAGTAACTATACCATTTTATATTCTCACCACCCACGTATGAGCGTTCAAATTTCTAAATATATCGTCAACAAAACTTGTTATTATGTCAATTCCTGACTCTAGCCATCCTACTGATGGTGAAGTGGTATCTCACTGGGATTTTGATCTGCATTTGCTTGATGACTAACAATGTTCAGCATCTTTACATATGCTTTTGACCATTTCTCTACTTTTCTTGGAAAATAATGTATTCAGATCCTTTGCCATATTTAAATAGAGTTATTTGACTTTTTATAACTAAGTTTTCAGAGGTCCTTAGGAATTTTTGATACAAGTTCTTTATCAGATAGACAATTTGCAAAATTTTCCTCCATTCTGTGGGTTGTGTTTTTACTCTCTTGCCTTAAAAATTTTATTTTTAATTGTGGTAATAAACCAAAAGCATAAAATTTACATTTTCACCATTTTGTAAGTGTATAGTTCAGTTGTAGCACGTCAGAATTTGCTTTCTTTTTAAAGCTGAATAATACACTATTGTATGTATATGCCCAAATTTTTCAATCCATTCATCTGTCAACAGGTACTTGGGTTACTTCCACCTTTTGGCTATTATGAATAATGCTAATGTAAACACAAGGGGACAAATAGCTGTTTAAGTCCCTGCTTTCAATTCTACTTCAATTCTCAAAAGCAGAATTGCTAGTTCAGACGGTAATTCAGTTTGTACTTTCTGGAAGAATCGCCATGTTGTATTCCATACCATCAACGATTTCCAGCGATAGTCCACAAAGGTTCCAAAGGGTGTTTTCACTCTCTTGATGGTGTTCTTTGAAGCACAAAAGTGATTAATTTGATGAAGTCCAAATTACCTTTTTTTTTTTTTTCCTGTTTTTGCTCTTGGTCTCTTATTTAAGAATCTTTGCCAAATCAAAGGTGATGAATTTTTCCCTATATTTTATCAAACTGTGTTATCATTTACTCTTATGTTTAGGTTTTTATCCTTTCTGGTAAATTATTGTATGTGGTGTCACGTAATGATAAAACCTCTTTCTTTTGCATATGGCAACATTCCCAGGATATGACCCAAGAAACCTGGTGTCAATTCAAAGACAGAGGCCAGGAGCCCTCTCACTTTCTCACCAATTGTCAAATGGCATGAGAGCAGACCTAGAGGGAGTTTTCTAACTTCTGACTAGGTACCAGTGGCCTATGTCCTCCTTCCCCATCCTTCCTCGTTTCCAAAGAAGGAACCCAAGGTGGTAGAAGCAAGTGTTGCACATGTAGCAATCACAGTTAAGGAAAACTGCACACCTGTACAAGTGAAACTGCACAACGATGTAAACTATTATGAACTCAATAAAATAAATAAATAAGAGGGCCATTCAAGATTAAAAAAAAAAACCAGCACTGGGAATAATCATCCCTTCACTAACTAGGTTTTCTATAGTTTTCAGTCCTTCAGGGCCCTGTGAAATTGACATTGGGCCATTTTAACTACTAGATTTGTGGGGCAAAGTCCCTGGGGTCCCAACTTGTCAAGCCAATTTGTAAGCGGCAAAGACTTCCTTTAACTCTAATTCTTGCTCATCGGATCAGAGCTTCCCAGCTCACTATGGGATATTTTAGGACAACGGGTACTAGGAGCACAAGGAATTTAGGCAAAACCACAGTTCTGATGGGAAAAGAGTGAAACATTTGTCCTATTTGTCCTCTATATTATATTCATTAACACCCCTAAGATCATCAGGGGCACCTTCCTTAAATTTAGTGGAATCCCAAGTATTACTATAATTTGACACATATTGATCAACTGCTTGAATGGTTCTGAATTAGTGCATTACATCAGAGAGCAAAATTAATTCAGAACCGATGTTGTAGAGGCCCAAAAGTCAAGCAGTGTACCTCTATCTGTTTTGATATGTAAACTCTTTTAGTATATTCTGGATTCCCAATTGGGTCAAATTGTGGACCTTTGTTTCAGTATTTTATCTACTGTTTCCTTCCTCCTGAACTTTCCCGTTTTGTTTTCTTCCTCATGGATACACTGCAGGAGAGGGAGTGCCTCCCTACCCTGCTATTTATAAATTTTTTCCACCCAAGAGCCTCAAAACAGTGCCATCAGGGTTAGGAGCCTCCCCCATGACAACTGGTTGCTTTATAGAGTTTAAACTCTGGGCTTAAGTCAGGTTTGAACTAATCCCTTGTGCCAGAGAGGTGCCATGAGTGTGTCCCCTATAACCCTCTAGGTCAGGATCTTTGTGGCAGTAGAGGCAGCAGCAGAGGTACTGAAGGGGCCTGGGGAGCCCTCTGGTGTTAGGAGTGTGGACTCACCCCGCCACCCACTCCCTGCCTTTCCCCATCTCTTCCCTTTTTTTAAAATGACAGCTCTTTCAGGAGTGACCATCTGACGGACCCACCTCTGGCAAAGTGTATAGTCCCTGTCTACCACCTGTCAAATAAAAATGGCAAGTAATAGGGGCTGACCCCACGGCCGAGTGGTTAAGTTCGCGCGCTCCGCTGCAGGCGGCCCAGTGTTTCGTTGGTTCGAGTCCTGGGCGCGGACACGGCACTGCTCATCAAACCATGCTGAGGCAGCGTCCCACATGCCACAAGTAGAAGGACCCACAACGAAGAATATACAACTATGTACTGGGGGGCTTTGGGGAGAAAAAGGAAAAAAATAAAATCTTAAAAAAAAAAAAAGCAAGTAATAGGATATATTGGAATATATGAGGAAGCCATTTTGGTGTAAACCTAATTCAGCCTGACCTTGTCTTTCCAAAAGGGCCTGACCGAGGCCATTGAGCATGCCTTGTATATCTGCTTTAGAGATTCCCTATGGCAAGAGCAAAAGACCCTTGAGATAAAGGTGCAACTTCCCTCCCCCTCCCAACATTGGCGTCTCCTTAAGGATTAAGCAGCTTTCCTTAGGCTAGAAACTGATTGCTGCGCTCACCTGTGACCGCCGAGCTCAAGACAATAGACTTGCCTCCTGCTACACCCACGAAGATAGCAGACCCCACTACCTGCTGTGTCCATCAAGCGCTGTGCAGACAGGGCAATCTTGTGACTGTTGTGGGAGGGACATTTCAATCATATGTGAAACACCCTCTTTGAGGGTATATAACCACCCTATGTACCCCCACTTCTTTGGAGTGCTCTGATCCTTTGTGGAAAGACTCTCCCGGGTTATAATCCTAAGATTTAAGCTCAGAATAAACTCACCCAAATTTTCATTTATAGATTGGTTATGGATTATTTTCGTCGACACACCCTATCCCTGGGGTATGTCAGGCTACCAGCTTTTGTCACAGTTTCACTCTGACACACAGATAAATCCTTGCAAAGACACTGACTCAGGACTCATTTAAGGAGGCCCCAATCCCACAGTCCTGCTCCCAAATGCCTATAAATTCTTGAAACTGCCCACTCTGCTCAGCTGAACCTAGAACTGAGGTTGGTGGGTCAACAATGCAACACGGGGCAGCACAGATCACCGCACGAGCTTCCCAGCAAACAGCAGCCCACAGTGCATGTCACCACCAGGCAGCAGAGCAGGGGAGCAAGTCAGAGCAAGGGAAGACAGACCCACGGGTGGGGTCATGTCTGGACATGCTGCTCAGGGCACCAACTGTTATGGTCCCTGCAGAGGGGTGGTTCCCTTGTTGAGAGTCACGCCAGGGTGGCGCGCACACACACACACACACAAGGTAGGAACACACACATAACAGAGGTCTGAGGGGAGGGCAGGGCCAGCCTCTCAAGCAGCTCTCACAGGGCTCAGAAAGCAAGGAATGGAGCCTGGCCTGGGGCTTCACTTGGCCTGGGGGTGGGGCCGGGGCAAGAGCTCTGCACACAGGCAGGGGCTGGGGTGGTGGGAATCTCCTGCCTGCTCTAGAGGAGAGAGCACCCAGGCTTCCTCCTCAGCTTGTCCAGGTAGGGGCACAAGGGGAGGAGGGTGGGTGAGACCTAAGCTGTGAGCAGTCACCCAAAAATGTGGAGTCTGACTGCTCCTTACAAGGACAAAGTGGGTAAGAAAAATATATATTCTCGATGGATTTATACAAAGACACGAACAGGAGGCTCAAAAACGATCAAAACTGTATATTTGGGGGTGGCTGGAGTAAAAGTGCCGGAGGAGACTAGGACATGTCCACAGCAAGTCATCGTAAGTAAGACTTTGCTGTCTTACAGATTTATTTCAAATAAACAGAGATATTTATATTCTTTAATTTTAACTCTTGTACATAGGAAACCATTGTAAGATTTAATTCCTTTAAACACTAATAGATACAAAAGCGTAAACCATGCAAAATAAACTTTTCACATCTCTGAGTAACAGGACACGCTGCACCCTGGTCCGTCCTTCCCCTAGACCTCACACTCGGGATATCTGCAGGGACGAATGGCATAATATAAGGCAATCAGGTTTTGTGCTTAAACCCTTAAATGTATTGGATTTTCAAAGATTTACATCAGTTTTTAGAAGTTTCCCTCACATCAATTAAAATAGCACTTCAATTGTTTTAGCCTTTCAAATTTTTATGTTCTCTGCAGACATGCACATAGAAAAACTGATCTAAAATGAAAACATTTGCTTGCTTTCCTCACATCCTCTCTCTCAATCAACTTACAGTCTCAGGGCCCGAGTGCTAAGGGAAACCAGAGCCAAAGGGCTGCACTAGTCCATCGATAAAGGAATCCAAGGGAAGAAACACAAACACTGGAATCAGCTCAGATGAGCAGGCTGCTTCCCACAGGACAGAAGGAAAGCCATGGTCAGAAGGTTCCGAGTTCCTGACTCTCCTGGTGGAGACAGAGCCCTGGAGGGGGTCAGTCCCTGGAGAAGGAGGGGAGGGCACCTGAGCAGCCACAGGAAGGAGCTCTGGGAGCCCCACACACCCTCCTCTCCCCAGGGAACAGCGCACATGCTCCCTCTCTCAGGCTCCATTCTCACAGTGAGGAAACTCAGCTGGATCCAGTTTAAGGTTCTAACCCAAATGGACCCCACATTAATGGGCCCTAATCCAGGACACAGAGCTCCTGACTCTCACAGACTTTCTCAGTGTAAACAAATCACTCTCTGAGTGCAGCTACACTGTGGATGCAAAACTCCAATTACGTCTAGAAACAGGCCCAAGGAAACCAGTGACAACCTCAGAAAGGGCGTCACTCCCCACCCCATCAGCACGTGCACCCCCAGCTTTCCAGGGCTCTGCAGCTCCTCTCAGGATAAAGGCTCCTTCCATGGGGGTGTGAGCAGTAGGACACCTGCAGGGGAGGCTCCCCAGGAAGAGCAACTGGGCCTTCAAGGCCTTCCCTCTGCAGGCCCAAGGGCCTTAGCTTAGATTCACTGCCCTCAGGCCTCTGCCCCCACTGGAGTTTTTTGGACCACCAGCAATATTTTAAATACACGAAACCCAGGGTTTGAGGCAATCCAGCTGAAACAGTCAAACCAGTCTTTATGTGGAAATGAGGGAAGAAAATTGTATGGCAATCTGCTAGCTCAAAAGGAAATCCCACAAGAATGTATTGCATTCTGGAAACAAAAATGATGCTAATATAGTATTACTTCCATGACAGTAAATTTTTAAATAAACTATTAATTCTACTTCACACTTCAGGTCTGCAAGTCTAAGCCCTGGAAATCCATTTGAACTCCCCCAAAATAAAAGAACAGACCTCAGAATATTACTGCCCTGGATGGGAGGAAAAGAAGGAAAGAAGAATCTAGTACATCCAGTGTAAAACTAGAATGTCTTATTTTTTCTGAAATTCACCTCTTCCTTCTTTGGAAATATTTTATATCATGTTTCAAGTCATGTTGATTAAGTTTACTTTTATTCATTGGAAAACTGAGACTAAAATAAAGTGAATAAAGCTTTTAAAGGTGACTAATTCAGGTAGGGACAGTGCTGACAGGACAGATCATCCAGGAAACTTTCCCAAGAGGAACCTGCACCCAGAGGACTTCCCACAGGATGTCTGCGCCCAGGAAGATCCTGGGGAGACGCCCCAGGATTTCACATAACGTACTTCCAGGTGGTTAGAGGCTGCTTTTCACTCATGTAAAATATCCACACACACAAAATAAATCTTTTTAAAACAGCCATTCATTGACTGTGAGAAAATGATAATTAAAATATTGCGTCTGTTTCAAATACAACAAGGACAAATAGTTGATAGTAATGCTGTGAATCAGAGGCAGGACGCTGGCATCTGGGAATTTGGGGAGCGACTGGAAATTCAGGCATTTGTTGTCAGCTCGAGGAAGACCTAGACTGGCGGACACGGTCGTGGATTGAGCTCTGCTCCCCAAATCCATGGAAAGTTCAAGAGAAAAGGGTTTCTCCTGGGGAGAAAGGAGGCCCTGGGGACCCCAAAACCGCAGCCCCTCCGCGCACGGACCCCGGAGACCGAAGCCCGACTGTCCTGCGGGCCCTCCCGCGGGCCCCGCACCGTCTGGGACACGCGGGGCTGCGGGCGCACAGCGGCCCAGAGACGCTCCGGCCCAAGTCGCCGCGCGCAGGGACCACAGGACGCCCGCGGCCCGGCTGCCGGCCCCGCCCCCACGCTGCGGCCGGAGGGGCCTGAGGGCCGAGCGGCGCCACCGCGGACTCGGGGCCGCAGACCCCGGAGGGGACCGCGGGAGGCCGGGCCCGCCCCGCCGCTTCCCACCAGCCGCTCCTCCCGCGTCCTCACCCCGGGGCCGCACACTCACCATTTCTAGGGCTCCTGGGTCCCCTGAGTCCTTCCTAGGACCCCCACGGCCAGTGCAGGTCACAGCGGGATAGAGGCTGCGGCAGAGCCACCAGGACCGTTAACAGCAGGAGACAAACCACCCGGAGCAGGGCAGAAGCGAGAAGGAGAGTCCACTTTGGGCCAGACACTCTTCCCCCAAATCCTGACTCCAGGCCCCAAGTCTCACCATTTCTACGTTTCCTGCGTCCCCTGGAGTCCTTCTTGCAACTCCTAAGGTCGGTACCGGTTACAACTGGACAGAACAGGCGGCAGAAGCACATAAAGCCCTTTACTGGCGGAGAGACGGGGACCCCAGCGCTGCTTGAGCAGCAACTTCCGGGGGGGGGGGGGGGTCGGCGCTTCGCCCCACCCACCTGCCCCGGCGCCGCCTCTGATTGGACAGTTCGCAAGACTCGCCCCCTTGTGTCTGAGTGACAGCCCCTGAGTTTAGGTGTCTGAGCAGAATGCCAGCCAGACCTCGTCCTCTGCAGGGATATTTGCATTGAAAGGTAGTGTTGGGAGGGGACTCCTGGAACTGCGATCCTTCTTTACAAACACACAACTGAAAGTCACCTCACCACATGCAATGATTACTCTCTCTCTCTGTTGATCTTTGTTGACAACTGGTGTCTGACAAAGTTTTGCCAAAAAGGTACACAGGCGCAGATACTGTGACCAGGGAGTGTACTGAGAATCTGATACAGACTAACGTTATCTGTTGAGTGTTGGCAGACAGAAAGTTTCAGGAAGAGCCTAACCACCAAAGATTCCCACAAGCAGGCTAGCTGAAGCCAGTTCTAGCCCCCTCAAGTTGCTCTGAAGTAAAATGTCCCTATTATAATCTCGTCAACACGTTAAATTCTCCTCCTCTGGGAGGGACCAAGCAGCCGTTTCTAGATCATGCTATATATGTAGTAGCGTGTGTACATGCTACCCTTGAGACTTAAAGGAACATGACTGTTAGGCAACAAACGTGAGCTCCTGCCTTTTCCGTAACTGAATATTCATGAACCGTACTATGATCTCACAATAAAGGGAATCCCAAACCCTTGTTTGGGGAGACACTGCTTGCGAGAGATGCCCAGAATTCTCCCCTGCCTATGCAAGTAATAAACCTTTCTTCACCACTTTTGCCTTGCTTGTGCTTTTTGGCTCGAGAATTGACGAAGAGGTGAACCCATTGAGTTCAGTTACAGTATCAGGGACGCATTAGGTGACTATCCTTACAACACTTCAGTCAGATTCAGAATAAGAGCATTGGGAGCAAAAAACAAGCCATCATTTCAGAAGAAAAGTGACTTCTGGTTATTCAGAATGGATAAATTTAGAAAATGTCTCTGACATCAAAATATTTGTATCCCAAGGAAAATATAAACAGGAGCTCTTTCTCACGGTAGTTAAATCTCTCTGTGGTCATGACCCACCCTCACTTGTGGTTACACTGCTTAATCCAACTATAATGAGACTTGTTAGACTACTGGTTTCGTCTAAATAATCATCTCACTGATTGGTGAGTCTGTGATACTACAGAGTAACGTTCATTTTGACGATATTGTAATCACTACACGACAGGCATCCTCTCCACGTAGTCTGCACAAATACCATATCTGAACACTTCCTATCCCAATTCCCTGAGGAAATGCTCCCTTTCTATATAATCTGAGTCAAACAGCACCACTCAAGTCCACCTGAACTTCAGCAATAACTTCACCACGGACTTCACTTCACCCACGGACAGAAGTATTCCTGGAGGCCATCTGACAAATGCAAAGTGAGGGGCAGGGCCAAAGAGCTATACTGATCACAATGAAAACAGAAGAGGAAGGCCCAGGGGCAGGTCTGGTGGCTCAGCGGTTAAGTGTGCGTGTTCTGCTTCTGTGGCTCAGGGTTCAGATCCCAGGGGCGGACATGGCACCGCTTGGCAAGCCATGCTGTGGTAGGCGTCCCACATATAAAGTAGAGGAAAATGGGCACGGATGTTAGCTCAGGGCCAGGCTTCCTCAGCAAAAGAGGAGGATTGGCAGCAGTTAGCTCAGGGCTAATCTTTCTCAAAAAAAAAAAAGTTAAAAAAAAAAGAATAGGAAGGCCCAATTTGCAACTAGTGCTCATCATACAAGGGGGAACATTGCTGGGCAGTGGCATCATCAATCAGTCATCCATAGAATGCAGAAAGAAAAGTTCTGTGGGTATTTAGCATCAGGCATTGAGAGATGCAGAAGATATTTCCATTTCATTATCTGTTTTTCATCTTCCCTTTAAGAACTATCTGGAAAATAATAGTCTAGAAGCAGATTTCCTGGAAATCACTCTGATTTCCTAAGTCAGGAATGCCTCTGTTTTGTTTTGGTTTTTTTTTTTGGATCCATTTTTTTGTGAGGAAGATTGGCCCTGAGCTAACATCTCTTGCCAGTCTTCCTCTTTTTCTTTTTCCTTCTTATCCCCAAAGCCCCAGGACATAGTTGTACATCCTAGTTGTAGATCATTCTAGTTCTTCTACATGGAATGTTGCGACAGCACGTGTTGATGAGCGGTGCATAGATCTGCACCCAGGATGCAAACCCCAGACTGCCGAAGCTGAGGATGTGAACTCAACCAATTGGCCCTGGGGCCAGTTGCCCAGCCTCTGTTTTTTTGCTGCTAGCTCCTTGTCTTCACCTCAAATAAAGGGCACACTATACTAAGAATGTGCATTCGCCTGGGGAGATGCATGAGTCTGGCTCCACTCTCACACACTGTCAGAAACATGATGCTGAGGAAACTACATTTCATCACTGCCCCCACCCCCAACTTCATTTGCATCTGTGGGAACTGTACAGTTTCAGTAGTGGCCCCATCTGGGCAGAAACTGGGGATGTGCTTCCTGCACTGATGAATTGATAAATTGTTCTGCTTCTCAGAAGTAACATTAGGGCCAGTCTGGCTGTCTCTTGGTGTCACATCATGGTGCTCTCAAAGGTCCTTTAATCGCTGTGGTGGGCACAATAGGCATGACGCCTTAAGGTTGTCTTTGCTAATAGCATGTGGTTCCTGTCCGTCTCCATCATGGCAAACATGAGGGCCAGGATACACTTAGAGTGTTGGTGCATCCACCTGCACTGAGGGAAGCCCATGAGAATTCAACAATATCCTACAAGGTGGTCGTCTAAGCCAAACCAAGCACTCCACTTAAGAAGCACAGGGAGTTATTTGTAGGTCTGGAGAGAGATATTTTCCATATGACCTTGAAAAATGACCCCAATGGAATGAGTTTACCCAAGATTCAAGAAGCGAAGGAGGTCACTGAGAGGATGTGACCACTGGTTGACACTCCAGCTGGATTGGGCAACTGGAGGCTCCTTACACACGCCCCTGTCCTGGGAATATACATTCCACCCACTGTTCCCAAACTAAGAGCCATTCCAAGGATGCAGCCTGGAGAGAATAATGTGCTGTTGAGACCATCTGGACCGTAGATATTACTGAACCCCATTAAAGCCTCTATATAAACTTTTAAGATTATTGTGGGTGGGTGTGGCAGTACTACTCTCATACCCAAACCAAGTGCATCACCAAAAAAACTACACCCCTATTTCTTTTGCAAATATTAATGTAAAAATCCTCAACAAATTCTAGAAAGCCCAAAACAGCAACATAAAAAGAGATTTATACACCATGACCAAGTGGGTTTATTATAGGGATGAAAGGTTGGGTTAAAATATCAAAATCTATTAATGTGATAAAGGATATCAAAAATCAAAAATTGCAAGATAGACTGAAATCTATCAATGAAATCAATAGACTCGGGAAAATAATTGACAAAAATCAGTACTCTTTCATAATTAAAACATTCAGCATAACAAAAATAGGAAGATATTTCCTTACTTCATAGTGAGCATGCGTTGAAATCCCACAGCCAATATTATATCTAATGGTGGAAGACTGGAATGCTTTCCCCTGAAGAGGAGGAACCAAAGAAGGATGTCTCCTCTTGCCACTTTGATTCCAGAAAGTACTGGAGATTTTAGCCAGAACCATTAGGCAAGAAAAGAAATAAAATGGATGCAGATTGGTTGGGAAGATGTAAAACCGTCTCTACTTCCAAATGAGCTATCTTGTCTAGAGGTTCAGATTATGTCACCTCAGAATATGGCACATTGGCATATTGATTATTTTGAATTACAGGTGCTTGAGAAACAGCCATTGCAAGAAAGACACTCTGACTCTCCTTTATCCCCTTGAGAGCAGGAGATGACTTTCCAGCTGATCTGTATGCTGCTTGAACCAGAAGGCAGCCTTATCATCTGAGACAGGGCATTTAGGGCTGAGAAGGCTGTGTAAACAAATCTTGTTGTTTCCTCACCATTTACTACCTCTAGCCCAAACCCCTCAGCCTTGTCAAGTCTTCCTCAATCTGTTTCTTGGTCTAAAGGGCATGAAATCTTCCTGCCGTGGTTACTTCTTTGAGTCTCACCTTTTTGGGGGCTCCCATACATAGGTAATTAAATTTGTTTTTCTTCTGTTAGTCTGTCTTATGTCACTTTAATTATTAGACCAGCCAAATAACCTAGAAGGGAAGAAGGGGAAATTTTTCCGCACCTACATTTGCATACAGAAAATTCTGAGAAGTATACCAAAAAACTGTTAGAACTGATCATTGAATTCTGCAGTGTTGTAGGATACAAGCTCAAAACATAAAAATGAATTGTATGGGGCCAGCCCGGTGGCGCAGAGGTTAAGTGCACACATTCTGCTTTGGTGGCCCAGGTTTCACCAGTTCAGATCCCGGGAGCGGACATGGCACTGCTTGACAAGCCATGCTGTGGTAGGCGTCCCACATATAAAGTAGAGGAAGATGGGCACAGATGTTAGCTCAGAGCCAGGCTTCCTCAGCAAAAAGAGGAGGATTGGCAGATGTTAGCTCAGGGCTAATCTCCCCCCCCCAAAAAAAGAATTGTATTTCTATATATTTGCAATGAACAATCTGATAATGAAATTAAGAAAATAAATGCATTTACAATAGTATTGGAAGGAATAGGATACATGGGAATATATTTAACACAAAGATTACAAAACAAATGCTATGAAAACTACCAACATTATCAAAAGAAATTAATGAAGGTATTAATAAACTGGAAAATGTTCCAATTACATGGATCAGAAAACTTACTGTTGAAATGTCACATCTCCCCAAAATTATCTGAAGAGTGAACATAGCACATAATCCCAGCTGATTTCTTTATCAAAATTGGGAAGTTGGTTCATAAATTTATACAGTATTGCAGGGAAACAGAATAGCCAAACCATTTTTTTTTTTCAGAAAGATTCACCCTTAGCTAACATCTGTTGCCAATCTTCCTCTTTTTTTATGCGAGCTGCCACCACAGCATGGCACTGACAGATGAGTGGTGTGGATCCACTCCCAGGAGCTGAACCTGGGCCACCTAAGTGGAGTGCCCTGAATTTAACCACTAGGCCACTGGGGCTGGCCTTAGCCAAACCATTCTTGATAAAGAAAAACAAGCTGATTGAACTAATATTTCCTGATATCACCACTTTGTACTAAGCAGTGGTCATCAAGATAATGTAGTGCTGACACAAGGTTAGACATACTGATCTCTGGAATAGATTGCTATTTGAGAAATAAACCCACTGTGCCCAATCTATGCTCAATTGATTTTTTAAAGCGCCAGGAATGGGGAAAGAACATTCTTTTCATAAATTGGTGGTGGACCAATTGTTAGCCACATGCAAAGAAATAGGTTGTACACATATCACACCACATACAATAATTTACCAAGAAGGATTAAAGACCTAAACATAAGTGTAAAACTATCACAATTGATAAAACATAGGAAAAAGTTCCTGACTTTGAATTTGACAGAGAATGGTTAGATATAACACCAAGAGCAAAAAGGAGGGGGAAAAGGTGATTTAATGACTTTTGTGCTTCAAAAGACACCAACAAGCAAATGAAAACAGGGGTCGGCCCTGTGGCTGAGTGGTTAAGTTTGCGGGCTCCTCTTCAGCGGCCCAGGGTTTTGCTGGTTCGGATCCTGGGTGTGGACATGGCACCGCCCGTCAGGCCATCCTGAGACGGCATCCCACATAACACAACCAGAGACACTCACAAATAGAATACACAACTATGTACTCGGGAGCTTTGGGGAGAAGAAGAAGAAGAAGAAGAAAGAAAATGAAAACACCCTTTGGGACTCTTGTGCACTTTTGCTGGGAATATAAAATCACGTTCGTGGGAAGAAAAACAACATGGCAGTTCCTCAAAGAATTGGGAACTGAGTTACCATCTGATCTAGCAATTCTACTTCTGGGTAAGTCCTCCACAGAATTGAAATCAGAGACACATGTTCACATAGCATTGTGACATGACAATCTGCTCACACCCAAACTCTGGACATTTAGATAAGGACCTGGGCCTAGATTTCCCACCATAAGTTCCCAGTTTATTTTCCCCAGGGCAACTTTTTAAATAAACATTTAGAGCTGAGCCAGTGAAAAATTACTAACCTCCGCTCCAACCCCCTTATAAGTAACGGGTGCTTGTTACCCGGCTCTCTATCTCCTACTGGCTCTTGACCTGGAACAGAGGACAGCCCTTCCCCTGGCTCATTGCACCCCTGCCCTCATTTCTACAATCGAAAAGTAACAAATCCTGTGACTTCACATGGGTGTATCATGCAGGGTCTTCAATCAAAAGACCCTGTGGTTTTCACTTCCCCAAAGTGGGAGCTCGGGTGCTGAGGGAGCTCCCTACTGACCCCATGTGCGTGGCCTGTGCTTCCCCATCCAGCAGGTCAGAACCTGCCTACACTGAATTTAATACACCAGCTCCAGCTTCTCAACACAACATATTACACAGTGCACTCCATTAAAGTGTACAAGTCAATGGTTCAGTATATTCACAGATGAAGTTAAGCTAAGTATTTGATGAGAAACTTGAGTGAGATTATGGGATCCTTGTACTTGTCGGGCCATCTTTTGTAAGTTTGTCTGAACTTGTCCAGAATTATTAACATACATGCAGCAGGTGGTGCCCCTTACAGGACATCCCCCTCCTCCCTTGGCCAATAAGTGATCTAAAGGTAAATGGTTATGGAAACCATCTACACTAAAGAATCCTGTTGTTGCATTAAGGCCTGGCTTTGATGTAATATCCCAGTGCATTCAGCCAGGGTGGCTGACAGGTTGGTGTTTGCCTTAGTAACGTGTTATGGCATGCCCCAGGTGCCCACTCCAGGTGAAGATAGTAGCAGATCTACTCCCAACATAATGGGGATGAACCCTGCATACTTTTGATGTGAAGGGGCAGGAAGAGAGATGAACTGGGGGTGCTGCTCAGTGTTTTATAAGGGTAGCCCCAGGGAAACTGTCACAAGTTCAGAAATAACAGATGTAAAACCAATGAATTACCGAAGTAGTAATTAATGAATGTGGATTGTGCAGATGTCTAAGACGGTTTGCAAACTAGGAGCACTCAAGCCAAAACATGGAAGGAGGCTCACGGGGGCATTGTTACAAAGCAGCTTATAGAGAGAGAAAGCAGCGACTGTTGATTCTTCACTGTGATTGGTTATAACATTAGAATTTTCTTGATTGGTAAAGAATTGGTCAGTGGTTATCTGATATCAACCTTTGGAAACAGTGTAAGTTTTCTTATGATTTTCAGAGACTTGAGCAAGAAATGACCCAGGTCATACTCGTTTTGCAAAATAAGTTAAATTAAGCTTTGCTTGTGTGACTAAACTGGTTTTATCTGCTCAGGGAATTTTCAAAGTTGGTCTCTGTTTTCTATTTTAACAAGACTAAAGTAAATTGGTGCGAACAGACAGGATCCCCCAGGGGCCATCAAGGAGGCAAACACAGGGGAGGATGAGGTATGGAGATGTGCACATCTGGAGAGCCATGTATGTGTGATGGCCCCGGGGCACTGGACACACAGTGGAAAGAAACTCTTTGATCAGGGAAGATGAAGTAAATGGAGGTTCTCCCCAGGTGGCTGGGCCTCACGGCCCAAGACCATAGGGATCGTGCCCCTTGCGAGGAGATGTAGGTCATATTCATCGATGTGGTGTTGGTCCTGGGCAGATAAGGGAGATTATAAAGGGCATGTTGGGGCTCCTGCCAGGTGGCACAGACTGTATTGCCAAGTGGCCTGCCTGACTGTGGTTGAGAACCGTAGAGAGCAGCCGGTCAAGCCACAGGGATGCAGGGGGTGCCTTCCATTGAGCAAACAATGAAGGGTCAACGAATCAGCCTGGTGGGCCACTAACTTTGGAAAAAGATTGGGCCTGGTAACATGCCTAGCAATTATGACAGCCCCAAAATAAGATCTGATTTCTGTGCATTGTATAAAAATACAAAGAATGTTGGAAGGCTTGAATGGGAGGATTGTGAAGCCTTGAGTGGTGACTGTGGGGTAGGGTCCTTTAGGGTGGTGTAGGGAGGTGACCATGCAGGTGTGGTCCTGGAGGGTGTAGGGGGGATGCTGTGGTGGTAGCAGCATCTGAAGCTGGGGAGGGGTTCAGAAACTAAGTTCACTAACTCCAAGTGGGACTCATAATGTGGACCAATGTGTAGGGTGTGGTGAAGGCAAGCAACTGAGTGATGTGTTTAAAGGGGCCCCTGTAAGGTTGTGAGACTCCACACATACCTTGGCCTTTCAAAGCTCAAAGGTGCAGAGGAGGGCAGCCCGGCAGGGAGAGTACCGCCTCACCTTTGAGCAGCAAGCATTGTAGTGCGCAGGAGGGCCTTGGAATAAACATATAGTTAGTTATGCAAAATGCCATTCAAGGGGGTCATAAGTAGGGAATTTAGATAAACAAGCATTCAGTTCAGCACCCAAGTCACAGGGAGTGCTTGCCATCATCTGGCATGTCTTCCTTGGTGTCATCTCTGGCATAGTGGAAAGTTGCTTAAGCAGAATTTGGCATGAATTTGTGTCCCACCATGTCATGTGCTGAGGATTGTCATCTTCAGCATTATTGCAGTTAAAGGGAGCCATTCCAGAGGGGGATGGTCCTGCCAAGTAGCCACCCAGGAGGGAAACTGAGGGGCCAAAAGACCAAACAGGGTTGTATAGATCTGAGAAGCCCTGATTAAGTTTTGCTTCCACCTTCAGGAGCACCTACTGGTATCAAGAATTCTTAGTAAATTTTAGGGTTCCTCAGTGGTGCACCTTCCAAACAATTGGATGGTGTTCTCTTTTGAGGCATAAGAGGTCTCCATCCATAAATAGTAAAGGTTGGAGGCACATGGGTAGCCTTGGTTCAAGGAAAACTTAGTTACATGCTCCAAACAGTTAAATATTTGGCCCTGTATCACAAGAGATGGTATATATTGGTGGACAGGCTTAAGCCTATCAGCTATTAGTGTTAAAATTTGAGTACGAATTGACCAGTGCCCAGAGGTCAGGATATTGGTGACCATTTTGGCAGCATTGGTGGCCTTTAAGCATTTGGGCCATTGGTCTCATTTTAGAAGGTTTGAATCAACCAACTAGTATCCATACCTGGCGGCATTTGCATTCTTGTATTGAATACATATAAAGACCTGTTATAACATAGTAATAAAAAGTCAAATAATTCAATTGAAAAGTGGTGAAGGACATGCATACATATTTTTCAAAGAGAGATAGGCAAATGGCCAAAAGCATATGAAAAAAATGCTGGACATCACTAGTCATCAAGGAAATGTAAATCAAGACCTCAGTGAGATACTGCTTCACAAAGACTAGGGTGGACAGAATCAAAACATGAGATAATATCAAATCTTGCCAAGGATGCATGGAGAAATTTCAACCCTCATACATGGGTGATACGAATATAAAATGGTGCAGCCACCCTGGAGAACAGTCTGGGAGCTCCTCAAAAATTAAACCTAGAATTACCATATGATGCATCAATTCCTTTCATAGGAATATGCCCAAGAAAAGTGAATAACATGTTGGAAGAAAACTCATACATGGGTTTTATAGCAACATTATCTCTAGTAGCCAAAAGGTGGAAGCAATCCAAATGTTCATGAACAGATGAATAAAATAAACACATTTTAACCATCCAATAGAATATTTGGCCATAGTAATGAATAAAGTATTGACACAAGGTCCAACATGGATGTACCTTGAAAACATTATGCTAAGTTACTGAAATCCATCCCAAAGGCCATATATTTAATTATTCCATTCACAGGAGAGACCTGAATAGGGAGATTTATAAAGACAGAATGTACATTAGTGGTTGTCTAGGGCTGGGATTGGAGAAGGAAGATGAGAAGGTTGGGAGTGATAGCTAAAGGGCAGAGCAGTTGCTTTTCGGGGTGATGAAAATGTTAAAAAATCAGCTATGATGGGGCCAGCCCCATGGCCAAGTGCTTGAGTGTGTGCACTCCTCTTTGGCAGCACAGGGTTTTGCCAGTTCAGAGCCTGGGCACGGACATGGCACTGCTCATCACGCCATGCTGAGGCAGTGTCCCACATGCCACAACTAGAAGGACCCACAACTAAAAGTACACAACTATGTACGGGGGGGGGGGGGGGGCTTTGGGGAGAAAAAGGAAAAATAAAATCTTAAAGAAAAAAAATCAACTGTGGTGATCATTTCACATTTCTACAAATATACTGAAAACTATGAAAACGTGCACTTTAATGAGATGCACTGTACAGTATGTAAATTACATCTCAACAAAGCTGTTCAAATAAATAAAGAAATGTCTTAAAAATTTTGCAATGTGAAAGAATTTTGCAATATGAACTTAGGCATATGAGTATCCAGGTTAATCAACACATCCATTACCTCACAATGCTATCATGAGTGTGCGTCTCTGTGTCTGTGTGTGGTGAGAAAGCTTAAGATCTACTCTCTTTGGGGCCAGACCTGTGGTCATGTGGTTAAGTTCACATGCTCCGCTTTGGCAGCCCAGGGTTTCGCCAGTTCGAATCCTGGGCACGGACATGGCACCGCTCATTACGCCATGCTGAGGCAGCGTCCCACATGCCACAACTAGAAGGACCCACAACTAAAAATACATGACTATGTACCAGGGGGCTCTGAGGAGAAAAAGGAAAAATTAAAAAAAAAAAAAGAAAGATCTACTCTCTTAACAAACTGTAATTACACAATACAGTGTATGTATAACAAATCATCATGTTGTAATTTTGAAATCAATTTTCTCAGTCAATTCAATAAAGCTGGAGGGAAAATAGTTGCCAAATGCATCCCGAGCTTATACAATGATTTATTGTTTTTCTTACATCAGTGAAAATAGGAATTCAGTTACCTTAGGGATCTTATCACATCCTTGTAGAGTTTCTTCGGGGATGGATCCAGAAAAGCCTACTCCTCCATGGTGAAGGTCACAGTCCCACCCTCACAGGCCACTCAGTCCTAAAACATGACACAGATGTATACAGGAGAATAACTAAGACGGACAGTGCTGGGGATTTGGATTCAATCCATAAGAAGTTCACATATGACTCTGTCGTCTCCCAACGTTTATTCCATGACTTGGTCATCAGAAGTATTACTCTCTGGCCACATTCACTTCCTCATGAATTGAACAGCATCGTGAAAACATAGAATGTACTGGTACATTTTCATCGTGATCACTTCAAGTCTTCATTGCTCTCTAATGTCAGGGTACAGAACATCTCAGAGAAATGCTATACAAATGAAAGAAATGTTTCTATTTTAAGCACATCAATTCCTTGTGAGAAAACTCATCTTCTTCTTAATACCACCATGTGATGCAGCACCCTATGAAGCACAGCCTCATATCTGCATGAAGTTTTAAAGAAACTTCCAGCGAAGAAGTGGAAGCTCTTTATTCTGTTCCCATCATCAAACATGATAGATCCAGCTGGCTGAATGAAAATGTTCTTGTGGAGGAGAATGGATTATAATTTGTTTGTATAATATTTATCACAGACTCAGTTTTACCTTCTTTTCTCTGTCTCACTTCATAGAGCAAGGAAATTATTCAGGTAGAGCTCAGGCATGAGGAAGAAGTCAGGACAACTCAGACCTCCACCAAATCCCTGTACTCATGAGCCTCAGGGTTACTTCCCACCAATACTTAGGACAAAGGTGCCTGCAAACTGGGATGCTAAGATCACAGAAGAGCCCTTTCTGGCAGAATCCTAAAACTGTAACCTGGGCCACGATGACCTTGAGGAACAAGTTAACACTTGGAATATGCAAGGGGCTTCATTAAAATCCACAATGATTTCATGGTGAATTTGGACATGATTACAAAATACATAGAGAGTTCAATAGTGCTTTTCTCCAAAAAAAAGCATAAAATCTCCTTTCTCTAATTTTGCAGCAAGTGACTCCCTATCAATCACTCTAGAGGCTGTCCTCTCAATTTCTCTTTTCCAGGTTCCCCTGTGGGTCACAGCAGCATGACAGCCCATCCCAAGCATAGGAATCCCACAGGGGCATAAATCTCCTAAATGCTGGTTCATCAAAGAGATCAGTAACCCATTGATGCCCACATGCAGGGGAGTGAGAAAAGGTTCTCATCAGCAATTCTGATCCTAGATTGACCTAGGCAGCAGAGCAACAGCAAAATAGAAACAGCCCTCCTGCCTGGGCAGTAAAATAAGCTGCTGGGGTCAATACTAATTACGATTTCTACATCAGATCTCTAGCACTTGCTCAGAACAAGTCCTACTAACTAATGTGCAGAGGAAAGTGAACATTAACAGACTAGAGATCCCTTATCCTTAGAAATGCTTGCTCACAAAGTTTGTCCTTCAGTGGTATCTGGGAAATGGGATTTTGGAAGTGTAGGGTAGGAAGACATTTCCTCTACCTGCTCTGGGTCCTTCTGGCCAAACAACGAATTAGATAGAATAACAGGAGAAAATTAAACAAAGCTTTATAACATGTATACATGGGAGAGGCTCAGGCAAACTGAGCAACTCACCAAAATGGCTGAAGCCACCTCCTTAAATATCACCTTGAGCTAAAGACAAAAGAAGAGGTTGGGGGTGGGGTGAGTCAGTTACAGGAGGTTAAACAAGAGTAAGATTATTATGCAGATTTAAGTCCTTGCCTTCCACATTGATTAAGAGTTTCTAGAGATAAGGTCATCCCCCCTTCTTCTGGTACAGAGAGGGAGACACCTTTACAGGCGAGAGATTTCCTTTACAAATGTACATGTCTCTTAACAAAGGGTAAGTAAATTCTACTTTTCAGAGTTTCTTTCCTGTCTGCAGTTTTTAAAAGTAACCAGCCCAAAATAATCCTTATGCCAAAGAGGCATATCTTGGGGTGGCCAATTCCAGTCCCCCACAGAAGTGACCCAGCCAACTTTACAGATAAGAGGGCCTCAGTGTGCCTAAAGTGTTTATGCACACAATATGGTATATAGTAAACTCTTGTTTTCTTTTTGAGAGTCTGTAAGTTTGTTACACGTTCGACAGATGATGCCTTTGTGCTCAGACCCCAAAACACACTCTGGCACTGAGTCTCTACTGAGTAAGCTTCCCTGGAAGACAATAATCCACATGCACACTTACAACTTGTTGCTTCAAGAACTGAGCCCAGCCTATGTGACTGCACTGAGAGACACCATTTGGAAGCTTGCTTCTGGTTTCCTTCAGATCAAATTTAATTCATTACCATACAAGACTAATAAAGGATATTTAATGATCCTCACAGAAAAATTTTTAAAAACTTATTGGGAAATATCAAAGTAGAGTGTAAAAAGTGGAAGGATGGCAAGTATTCTTAGATGGAATTCGGTGTCACCCAGATGTCACCTCTCCCAAATGATATCTTTATAACACTTCTTAAATCCCCAAACAGCCTCTTTAAGAGTCAGCAAAAACTACTCCTCCAAGTCTATTAGCGGAACAAACGTCCAAAAATGAACAGAAATGTTTTGAAGAACAAAGTGGCCGTCTAACACAGATCAAGAATTTTTAAGCCATAGTATTCCACACGATACAGTATTAGCAGAGAGACAAACAGAACAAGGGAAAGGAAAAGTGTCTTCCGTGGGTTGGGATTTAACATGGAAAGTTGGTCAAGGACAGAGCGGGCATTGTGGAGCAGTGGCAAATACCATGAGCACCTTAATACCCAGGTGCAGGGACACACTGTTATCTAAGTGGAAAAATGCATTGTATTCCCCTCTATTCCATGGACAATAGCCAATTTATTGTAGATTTAAATGTGAAAGGTAAGACTGGGCCACTTTTAGAAGTCACAGGTAAATGTTTTATTGACACAACAATAGGGAGAAAATTCTCCTACAAGAAAAAGAACAAGCCATAAAGCCAGAGACAGACAAATTCAAATATATTAAAATTAAGGTACTTAGGGCTGGCCCCGTGGCCTAGTAGTTAAGTTCGCCCGCTCCGCTGCAGGCGGCCCAGTGTTTCGTTGGTTCGAATCCTGGGCGCGGACATGGCACTGCTCATTGAGCCACACTGAGGCAGTGTCCCACATGTCACAACTAGAAGGACCCACAATGAAGAATATTCAACTATGTACCTAGGGACTCTGGGGAGAAAAAGGAAAAAATAAAATCTTTAAAAAAAATAAAAAATAAAGTAAAAAATAAAATTAAGGTACTTAAAAGATAAACATCAAAGGGAAAAAAAATATCACCAATGCATACAACATGAAAGGGTTAGTTTCCAGAGTAAAAGTGAACAGACACAACTTAAAAATGAGAAAAAAGCAAAGTGTACTTAACAGAAGATGGAAGATCATATAGTCGGTCCCACATCTCTACAAGTTTTGGTTCACGGTTGGTTGATTCTGTGGATGCAAAACCTGTGGATGTGAAGGGCCAACTATATATACAAGGAAATGTCTAGCCCCTTGGCAATGAGGTAAATAGAAAATAAAACATCCAGTAGATCCCATTTCACAGTGATTGGAACAAAAATTTTTCAATTAAATAATCCCATAAACCCAAGTGTTGAAGACTATTGTGAACAAATCAATAAGTTATGCACAAATGGAGGAAGGGTCAAGTCATGTACTCCATTGCTATTTCCTGTAAATTCGAACTTGATCACCATCTACAGCCCAGCAAGTTTTCAACAGTGTCCACAGAATGCACTTGGAGGCTCATACAAGGGTGGCATGTACTAATATCAAATGATCTGGAGGATTTGTCAACAGAACAATAAAGCAATGAGTACTGCAAAATATGCAGCATGTTACCTATTCTATAACCTTTATGGTCACCTGCACAAGCAGGTGGACCCCAACCCATGATTTGGTTCAGATGTCTACGCTGACGATAACACACACATGCCTAGAGGGTATGAAAGGGTTTACCACTCCCGTCATGGAACTGTCAGGGGAGGGCAGGGTGAGGCCTCTCAGGCGGGTGGGAAATGCCCAGAGAGAGCAAGGAGAGGAGCCTGGCCTGGGTTTTTTATTGAAGGAGGCAGGCTAGGGGGAGAGTTTGGGTAAAGGGGCAGGGCCTTCTGTGGACTGAATCATTTGCCAGAACTAAAGGAAGGAGAACCCAGGCTTTCTTATCACCACGTTCAGATGTGGGGCACAAGGGAATGAAGGAGAGATGAAACTTTAAAGCTGTCAGTGGTCAAAAAAAAGGAATTAGAGACTTCTGATCTCTGGTCTGGCACGTCAAGAGCTTAGAAACCACCTTCCAGTCTGCAGAAGAGAAAAGCCAAGAAACCTAAAATCAACTCTTCCATCAGACAAATGAGTACATGGGGTAAACTAGCGTCCCCCAAATTAGAAAGAGAGACCAAAAAGTAGGTATTTTAAAATATGCCCAGAATATTCTATTCTTGGGGCTGGCCCCGTGGCCGAGTGGTTAAGTTCGCGTGCTCTGCTGCAGGCGGCCCAGGGTTTCGTTGGTTCGAATCCTGGGCGCGGACATGGCACTGCTCATCAAACCACGCTGAGGCAGTGTCCCACATGCCACACTAGAAGGACCCACAAGGAAGAATATACAACTATGTACCAGGGGGCTTTGGGGAGAAAAAGGAAAAAATAAAATCTTAAAAAAAAAAAAGAATATTCTATTCTTATCAAAGCACATCCTCAAAACAATCTATTTCACAAGAGCATAACTGACTGGGATTTTCCCAGAGCCTAAGTGACCTGTGGGGAAGGAAAGAGCCAACTTGAGTCTCTTCTAGCATTTTCTGCTCTCAAAGGTGGGGCACTTGTGAGAATGATAAGGTTTTTCCCCTCCAGACACCAAATACATGGTGTTGGTTCCAATGTCACTTCTCCAACTCTATGTCACCAAATAGATTTGAATTGAACTGTTGGACATCTGACACTAACTACGCAGAGTTCTTGTCAGACTCCACAGGTTAAGAGCTCAGTCCCACACACTGACTGTTCTGCAGATGCCATCCACAAATGGGGTGGCCGGGCTGCTGACATTTCCACTCAGCCATCTACAAATTCATAGACTCCCTGGACACCCCATCAGGTTTGGTAATTTCAGGACAATTCTGAGAACAAAGCACTTTACTTACTATTATTGGTTTATATAAAGGATACAACTCAGGAACAGTCAAAAGGCAGAGATGCACAGGGCAAAGTAGGGCAGTGGTATGGGTGAGGGGAGTGGAGGCGGAGGGGGCTGCAGAGATTCCACATCCTCTCTGGACACTCCACCCTCCCAGCACCTGCATGTGTTCACCAACCCAGGAACTCTCTAAATTCTGTCTGTAAGGGTTCCAATGGAGGTTTCATTACATGGGCTCAATTTATTAAATCATTGCCCATTGGTGATCAACCCAGTCTCCAGCCCCTCTCCTCTCCACAGGAGCTGGGAGCTGGGGCTGAAAGTTCCAAGCCTCTAATCAAGGCTTTGTGTTTCTGGTGTCTGACCCCCATCCTGAAGCCATCTAGGAGCTGGCCAAGAGGTGCCTCATTAAAACAAAAGACACTCTATCACCCTTATCACCCAAGTATTCCAAGGACTTCAAGACCTTTTTGCTAGGAAGTGAGGACAGAGATCAAATATCTTTCTTATTATATCACAGGAGGTCAAACCCAGGGACACAGCCTCACTAAGAGATTGAGACCCAATTGCTAGACTAGAGAATGCTTCCCCTCTGCCCACACCTCCCTCTACATCAACTGGGCTCTTGTTTAATATTAGCGGACTACACTGAAGGAACTAGATGCTTTCCAGTAACATCAGGAGGAAGGCAAGGATGTGCCCTCTCATCACTCCTAGTCAACCCTTTACTGGAATTGTTAGCTAATGCAACTAGACACACAGAAATAAGAGATATACAGACTGGGAAGCAAGAGATAAAAATGTCTTTGTGGCATATAACAATGTTGTCTGTGGAGAAAATCTCGAAGAATTCCCAATGACAAAGAAAATCTCTTGAACATTAGTTCAAGAAGGATAAAAGGTTAATATACAAAAGTCAACTGTTTCCTACAGAGCCACACAAATATAGTAAACTCATCTTTGACAAAGGAGCAAAGGCAATTCAATGGGGGAAACACAGTCTTTTCAACAAATAATGCCAGAAAAACTGGACATCCACATGCTAATGAAAAAAAGAATCTAGACACAGACTTCATACTTTCCATAAAGATTAACTCTAAGTGGGTCATAGATCTTAGTGTAAAACGTAGAACTGCAACACTCCTAAAAGAGAACACAGGAGAAAAAGTACTAATATTCTGTTCCCTGTGTAGACCACATTTTGTTGATCCAGTCTTCTGTTGATGGACACTTGGGTTGCTTCCACATTTTGGCTTCTGTGAATACCACTCCTGTGAACACAGGTGTACAACTATCTGTTTGAGTCCATGTTTTTTATTCTTTTGGTTAAATATTCAGAAATGGAACTGCTGGATCATGTGGTAGCATTCTCTGTAATTTTTGAAAAAGCACGATATTGCTTTCCACAACGGAGACATGGTTTTACATTCCCACCAGAAGTGCACAGGGGTTCCAATGGGTGTTTTCATTGTCTTGACGGTGTCCCCTGAAGCACAAAAGGGATTACTTTCAGTGAAGTTCAAATTATCTGTTTTTTTTTCTACCGGTTTTGCTTTTAGTATCATATTTAATAATTCTTTGCCAAATCCAAGGTCATATTTGCTCCTACATTTTTTCTAAAAGTGTTGTAGTTTTATCTCAGATTTAAGTCTTCAATTTGTTTCGGTAAATTATTTTATGTGGTGTAATGTAAGGGTCCAACTTCCTTCTTCTGTATGTTGCTGCCCAGTTGTCCCAGTACTATTTATTTTGAGGAAGATTAGCCCTGAGCTAACATCCACCACAAATCCTCCTCTTTTTTGTTGAGGAAGATTGGCCTTGGGCTAACATCTGTGCCCATCTTCCTCTATTTTATATGAGGGATGCCTGCCACAGCATGGCTTGGTAAGCTCTGCATAAGTCCATGCCCAGGATTTGAACTGGTGAACCCCAGGCTGCTGAAGTGGAGCACATGAACTTAACCACTATGCCACTGGGCCAGTACTGTTCCAGCACTAATTTTTAAAGGGAATATTCTTTCTTCATTCTTGGCACCTTTTTTGAAAATCAATTGACCATAGATGAATGGGTTTATATCTGGAATCTCAATCAAATCCACTGGTCTGTGTGTCTGTCCTTGTGTCATTACCACATACCTTGATTACCATGCTGACTAGTCAGGTTAGAAATCAGAAAATTTTAATCCTATTAATTTGTTTTACTTTTGAAGATTGGTTTGGCTGTCCTGGTTCCCCTGCAATTCCATATAATTTATGAGACAACTTGCCAATTTCTACTGTCAACTTAACAAGCAAATTTGCCTGTTATTTTATCTCAAAATGAATTTATTCAAGAGTAGCCAAGAGCCATTCCTGATGGCCTAGTGGTTAAAGTTCAGTGTGCTCCACTTCGGTGGACCAGGTATGGTTCCTAGGGGTGGAACCACATCCCTTGTCTGTCAGTAGCCGTGCTGTGGTGGTGGCTTACATAGGAGAACTAGAAGAACTTACCACTATCATACATAACCACTGGGCTTTAGGGAAAAGGAGAAGAAGAAAGAAGAAGATTGGCAACAGATGTTAGCTCAAGGTGAATCTTTAAAAATAAATCCATCCTTTAAAAAAAAAGAATAGCCCAAAGAATTGCAATTTGGGATGGCGTGCTATGACAAACCATGGGCAAATCCACCAAACTAAGAAAAGGAGCTGCTGTTATAGAGAAAAATGGGGTGTAGGGATTGGTGTTCTAAATGAAAATCTACTGGGGATGTTACCGGCACATTGGGTTGTTATTGTCCCCCAGGATAGAAATGAAGAGAGACAACAAATGGGAGTAGAAACGTAAAAGTCTATTAGCTTGTGCACAGGAGAGGCACAAGTGAGCTGGTGCAGAAGGGAAAGGGGCAGGTAACTGGGTCGTTAGTGAGCAGGATTGTGGGGCTTTCATCAGGCAAAGGCTGGGGAGGAGGTCCTTGTCATGGCATGTAGAGGTGGGGTTGTGCTTGTGCTCGCACTGTTGTTCAACATCTCTTTTCATGTGACATACGTATCACTAGCATGCTAGCTCTCCACCCTTAGGTGTGATTTTTATTATGCTAATGGGGCTAGGGTCACCTTCAGTGCACTCCTGGGTGCTAGGGCGCATGTGTAAACCCAGGAAAGCCCAAAGGCTGCAGAATGTGGATCTTGGTGGCCTCTATCTCATTCTCCTAGCTTGTCGATTGTTAGGGCCAATCTTGTTAGGGCTTTATCTTGTTAGGCCCAGGGCCTTGCAGATGGCCCTGTGTCTTTAGGATGGTTCCTGTCTCACTTGCACCCAGCTAGGGCTGTGGGTTCCAACTTCGCACCAGAGCTAACGGCTTGGGAGGCCATAGGGTTCATTAAAGTATGATATCAACGGAGGTGGGAAAGCCCTGGGTAGGAGATCAACACTGTCAACAGAGATCAAAGGGAAGCCAGACATTATTACATACGGCGAGGTGACTTTTAAGTGTGTGTGTTTGCAAAGAAGGGTCACAGTTCCTCGAGTGGCCTCACAGCACCGCGTTTCACTGGAAAAGTCCCTGGAGAGGACAATGTCCAGCTCCAACTCAACTCAGAGGTGTAATCTCCATCCCGCTGTCACTCAGGACTGAAGGGCCTTTCGAACTGTCCAATCAGGGTCGGTCCCGGGGCAGGTGGGCGGGGCGACACTCCGCAACCACCCCCGACTTCCTATAGCTCTACCCTCCTTCCGGTCAGGGGTCGTCTGCCCTTGAGCTCCTAACGGTTCTCCGCCGCGAACTCCGTTGCGTTGTGACCTGATCCGAAGCGTAGGGAGGACGCCGGGGGACCCACGAGCCTCAGCGATGGTGAGGGTTCAGCCCCGGAGGAGGCGGGGCTGGTGGGAAGCGGCGGGGAGGGCCCGGCCTCCCGCGGTCCCCTCCGGGGTCTGCGGCCCCGAGTCCGCGGTGGCGCCGCTCGGCCCTCAGGCCCCTCCGGCCGCAGCGTGGGGGCGGGGCCGGCAGCCGGGCCCCGGGCGTCCTGTGGTCCCTGCGCGCGGCGACTTGGGCCGGAGCGCCTCTGGGCCGCTGTGCGCCCGCAGCCCCGCGTGTCCCAGACGGTGCGGGGCCCGCGGGAGGGCCCGCAGGACAGTCGGGCCTCGGTCTCCAGGGTCCGTGCGCGGAGGGGCTGCGGTCTGTGGGTCCCCAGGGCCTCCTTTCTCCTCGGAGGGGACCCGTTTTCTCCTGAGTTTTCCAAATATTTGGGGATCAGTCTCGAATCCACAACCTTGTGCCCCCTGCCTAGCTCTTCCTAGGGCTGGCAACAAATACCTAAATTTCCAGATCCTTCCTTGCATTCCCAAACACCAGCTTCCCCTTTCTGATTCACAGCATCATCATCATTTCATTTCACGGTATTATTAGGTCAAACAGACCCAATATTTCAATTGTTTACCCTTTTTCCACCAAGCCATGCATGCCTTCTATTAAAGATGAATTTTTTGTCTGTGGATGTTTTACGTGAGTGGAAAGCTGAGAATAACCACCTGGAATATGGAGTATGAAATCCTTGTGCCGGTCCCTCAGGATCTTTCCAAGGTGTTGCATCCTGGTAGCACTGCCCCTCCCTGGGTCCATCATCCTGAAAAGATGTCTTGATTTACTTAAGTGTCCACTTTTCAATGGGAATTAAAATGTGTTTAAATAATAGGGCTCGAAAGACATTACAAAATGTTTCCAAAGAGGCAAGAGAGGTGAACTTTAGAAAAGATAAAATATTCCAGTATTACGTTCCATTTGTTAAGAATTCTTCTCTCGTTTTTCTTCCCCTGAGTGTGTGCAGTAAGTTCTGAGGACTCTTCTTTACTTTTGGGTGGTTTCATGTGAAATTCCAGGGCTTAGACTTGCAGATGAGAAGTGTTCAAGTGTGATGAGTTATTTAGAAAACAAGCTTGCCCTGGAAATAATTATTAACTCTCTTTTTTTCCTGAACAGAATAGGTATTTGGGGTTTTCCAGTTGAAGTAGTAAAAGTGACTTAGAATTTTCTTCTCTCCTTAACACAGAAACGCTGGGTTTGAGTGATTTTGCTGAATTGTTCAAACACTGGGTCTGTGTATTTAACGGATCAGTGGTGTTCAAAGCATCTCCAGTGGGGGCAGAACCTGAGGGTGGTGAGTCTAAGCTAAGGCCCCCTTGAACCTGCAGAGGGAAGGCCTTGCAGGCCCAGTTGTCCTCCCTGGGGAGCCTCCCCCTGCAGGTGTCCTACTGCTCACACCCCCATGGAAGGAGCCTTCATCCTGAGAGGAGGTGCAGAGCCCTGGAAAGCTGGGGGTGCACGTGCTCATGGGGTGGGGAGTGACGCCCTTTCTGAGGTTGTAACTGGATTCCCTGGACCTACACATTTTAAATATTATATTTGAGTGTTGCATCATAGTTATAAGTGAACTGGGATTGTAATTTGTGCACAGTGAGAAAGTCTGTGAAGATCAGATGTTCCGTCCTGTGGACAAAGGGTTCATGAATTTGGAGTTCGTGCGGGTCAGAAGCTTAATCTGAATCCGGCTGAGAGTTTCCTCACTTGTGAGAGTGGGAGCCTGGGGGAGGCAGTGCTTCCATGCTCACAGGAGAGGAAGGGTGTGTGGGGCTCCAGAGTTTATTCCTGTGGCTGCTCAGGTGTCCCTACCCTCCTTCACCAGGGTCTGACTTACTCTAGAGGTTGTATCTCAACCAGGAGTGTCTGGACCCCAAGTCTGGGAACATGCTCACTTTCTGAGTGTGGGTTTTTCTTCTGAACTGCAGGCCAGCAGGCTGCTTCTCTGGGCTGATTGGAATATTCATGTTTCTGTCCTCGGATTCCTTTATCAGTTGAAGATTGTGGCCCTTTGATTCTGGTTTCTGTTCACATTTGGGGTTTTAAAATGTAGTTAATTGACTGATACCGTATAAGGCAGGAAAATTGTGGAACCAAATAGAATTTTTGTTTTTTTAGGCAAGAGAACCTCAGGACATGAGATCAATATATTAAGTTTTCAGGAGCATTTTCCACTTTTAGGTCAGTTTTTATAACTCCGTGTCCCTAGAGACTTTGACATTTAAAAGGCTATACTATTCCTAAAGCCAGTAAATTCCTATTTTAATGATTGTGAGGAAGAAACGTTTGAATTTTTGTTTTAATTGATATAACAAATCACTGCAAAGCTTATGTAAATTATGTAAATCTGTCAAATTCCTAATACATTTAAAGGCTTAATTGCGAACCTGTAATGTATTATAATATGCTATCTTTCCTGAAAATATCTCTGATGTTTACTATAATGGAGGGACAAACTTTGGTGGTCTTTTCCTTTTGGTTAGAAAGGGATTTGTTAGTTTTCATTTTTTAAGGTTTAGAATTTGATTTCCATCATTCTTTAAAGGATCAAATCTTGAAGTGGTTTCCTATGTAGAAAAGTTAATTAATAAAGCAAAAGTTAATAGTAATGATTAAGCATAGGAAAATACATTATATAAAAATTTCTTTTTATTTTAAATAAATCATGCATTGGAAGGATTAAAATATTCCTTTGAGAGGAAACTCCCTTAAGGAGACTCCCCGCCTGCACGTCCTGCCCTGCTCCTCTGCCTGACTCCAGCCTCCCTACATGACCAGTTTTTACAGTTTTTCTGTAAAAACAAGCCAGTGTGAATGCCTATTTTTCTTACCTGTGTTTGCTCTTATAACGAGTGGCCAGGGTCCACATCTTTGCTGTTTGATGGCTGAACACTTAAGCCTCACCCTCCCTTTTCCCCTGGGCCTTCTTACCTGGACAGGCTGATGAGAAAGCCTGGAGGCTCCTGCACTGTGGGCTGCTGCTTGCTGGGCAGCTCCTCCTGGGCGCCGTGCTGCCCTGTGCTGCACTGTTGACCCCACCAAGCCTGGGTTCTAACTACACAGGATTCTGAGTTGGCAGTTTTGGTAATTCCTTGTCCTTTGGGAGCAGGCATATGACAATGGGCCCTCATTACAGTGGTCCTGGGTCAGTGTCTTGGCTGGAATCTGTCTGTGTTTAGAGTGCAGATGTGACTAAGGTTGGGTTTACCCAGACATTGGGGAGGATATGGGGGGAATATTGAGGGGATAAAAGCATGGTTTTACCCTGTGAATGAAGTGAGCCCTTCATATGGTCACTCCTGAAAGAGGAGTTATTTCAGAGAGAAGAGACAAGGAAAGGCAGCCATTAGATGGCAAGATCACAGAGGGCTCACCAGGAACTCTAAGTAACTGGGCTCCTGCCACCCCTGCATCTATTGCAACAACAATCCTGGCCCTCTGGGTTATAGTGGGCCACACCACAGTCTGAGTTTGGCACAGCAAAGGGATTAGTTCAAACCAACTTAAGCCTGGGTTCCTTAAACTCTATAAAGCAAACAGTTGTCATGGAGGAGGCCTCTGACCCTGATGGCAGTGGTGTGAGGCTCTCTGGAGGAGGGCCTTAAGTTGTCCGTAGGCTTCTGATGAAGAAACTGCCTTGGTCCCCACACTATATGCCGTTAGAGCTGCTATTGTCACCAGGTACTGAGATCTCTTGAAAATAGAGGCTCTCACAGCACTGAGCATGAGACACTCTGCCGAGGTGCCTGTAATGTCTTTGGCCCTGGAGCCAGCCCCCACCAGCTCAGCCCAACTACTGACACTATTTGTAATAATGGAACCAAACCTTCGCCTTCTGGCTTATGCCACCTGCAGGAGGGATGACCTTTCTTTAGTTTCTTGGAAGATGCTAGGGTGCTGGAGGATACCTTGGTTCCCTGGGTAGTTCCTTGGGATTAACTGGATGCACAGCACTGGGGAGTGCATAGACTTTAAGGACAACACTACACTTGTATATGAGGGAGCTCAAGTGGAGAGTTGCTGCTCTTTACCCCTTAATTGGGACCTCTCTGATGAAATACCAAACCTGTAGGTCACCACAGTAACCAAACATCAGTCCATCATTTTATTACTGCCCCACAGTTTGTCCCATCTGCATATTTTTCAGACTCTTGGGACTATTGTCCAAAAGTTGCCCCTTTGTGAACTCTGGGAATCTCTTGACTCAGAGATACCCAAAAGATAAATTGAGGTATTCCTTGTCTGTACATTACTAAGTCCACAGTATGAGGACTCACCAGGACACTTCTTATCCACGTTGGAATTCCAGACACTACTGATGGTAACCAGGGCACTTCTCAGAGTATACAGTGCCTCTCTTTCCAACAAGACTTTTGGGTCTCAGCTCATAGAACACCATACTGGCTTATTGAAAGATTCTACTTAGGACTTTTCAACTTTGCAATGCTGTAAAAGTGATACCCGTTCAGTAGAAATCATACCTTGAATTTTGAACCTTTCCCAGGCTAGTGGTAAGCTGGACAATGCTCTCTCATGATGCTGGGCAGCTCCCAAGTCAGCCACGTGATCCTCTTACAACCATTCAGTACAGTATTCAATAAATTACTTGAGATATTTAACACTTTATTACAAAATAGGCTTTGTGTTAGATGTGTTTGCCCAACTGTAGGCTAATCTAAGTGTTCTGAGCATGTTTAAGGTAGAGGAGAGTAAGCTATGTTTTTTGCCACATTAGGTGTATTAAATACATTTTCAACTTATGACGAGTTTCATTGCAAGTCAAGGAAGATCTCTAAGTTCAGCTGAATGAAAGATAGTCTGTTTCAGTCATCAGGGTTGAATTGTAATGAGTTTGTCTTCGTCTTTTTTTAAGAATAGACCCGTTATTTTAGAGCAGTTTAAAGGAAAAATTGATCAGAAAGTACAGGGAGTTCACACATAATCGCTCTGCATCCGCACAGTTTGCACTCTTTTTTGCTTCTTGTGTGATGGTGGTACATTTTTACATTGGTGAACTGCTATTGATGCAATAAAGGGCACAGTGTACATTAGCATTGACTCTTTGTGTTATATTATGTATGGCTTTTGGCAAAAGCATAACAACATGGATCCATCATTTCTATGTCATATAATGTATTTTCACTTCCTGAATTTTCTGTGTTCCATCCTTCGAAACCAAAGCTCTTCTTACTGGCTTCTGCTTTTGTCTTTTCCAGAATGTCGTATACTTGTGATCACACAGTGTGTAGCCTTGTGAGATTGGCTTCTTTCACTTAGCCATATAAGCTTTAGGTTCCTCCATGTGTTTGCATGGCTTGATTCCTCATTTCTTTTTATCACTGAATAGTATTTCATCATATGGATACACCACCAATTATCTGTTTGAATCTTGAAGGACAACTTGTTTAACTCTGCCTCTTGCCAATTATGATTAAAGCGCCAACAAATTTCCATGTACAGGTTTTCTGTGAACAAAAGGTTTCAACTCAATTGGAAAAATACCAAGGAGTATGATTGCCGGCTCTCAGTATACATACTAACACTATATATTGCTTTGAAAAGTAAGTCCCTGTCTTCTGTCCTAGGGTTATCAAATTCCATTCCCACCAGCAGTGAATGAGATTAGCTTCACATCTTCTCCAATATGTGGTGTTCTGAGTGTTTCGAGTTTTACCCATTTAATAAGTGTTCAATGATACCCCACCGTTGTTTTATTTGCAAATTTCCAGTGACATTTGATGTGGAGCCTGTTTTCATATTGCCTGATTCCCAGCTTTCTATCTTCTTTGGTGAACTGTCTGTTCAGATCTTTTGCCCATTTTTAAATGGACTGTTTCTCTTATTACTGTGGAGTCTTAAGAGTTCTTTGGATATTTTGGATGCCAATCATTTATCAGACACAGGTTTTACAAAGATTTTCTCCTATTCTGTGACTTGTCTTTTCATTCTCTTAATACCGTCTTTCTCAGAGCAGTTTTTTTCATCTGAATGAAATGAAATTATCATAAAAGGAAAAACTTTTACAAACCTTGCTTTGGGGTTGTATCCAAAAATTTATCACCAAACCCGAGGTCATCTAGATTTTCTCCTATTTTTCTTGAAGGAATTTATTCCTTTTGTATTTCATATTTAGATCTATGATGTGTTTGTTAATTTTTGTGAAATATGTAAGGCTTGTGTCTGCATTCATTTTGTCTGTGTGTGTGTGTGTGTTCATTCGTATGTGAATATCCACTATTTCCAACACTATTTGTTTAAAAGACTTTCTTTTTCATTTGAATTACCTTTCCTCCTTTGTCAAAGATCAGTTGAGTATATTTGTGTAGGTCCATAGGAAAGTAGTGGACTTCTATACCCTTCAACTTTGCTATACTTTCTTATTAATTCCAGGAGTTAGTTCTGTTGTGAATTCTTTCAGATGTTTCACAGAACCAATCATGTCATATGGAACAAACCTTATGAATTTAGCTACAGGTTTTGTGAAGCTGGTCTTTCTCAAGAAGTGGAAGTTCTCTTTTACTAGTTTATTATCATAAATGGAAGTTGGATTTGTTCAAATCATTTTTGTTTTCACTACCCTTCCTTTCGTTTCTGATATTAGTAATTTTTGTCTTTCCTCTTTTCTTAGTTATCTTGATTAGATGTTTATCAGTTTTATTAGTCTTGTCAAAGAAACAGCTTTTTAAAAAAATTCTCCACTAATTTCTTACAAATGCATTACTTTATCTTCCAATTTTTATTATTTCTTTTATTGTGCTTACTTTGGGTTTAATTTGCTCTTCTTAATGTTTTCTAAGGTAGATGCTTACCTTATTGAGTATAGATCTTTCTTTTTTCCCAGTATATTTGTTCAATGGCATAAATTTTCCTGTAAGTACCGCTTTTGCTGCATTCCCTCATTCTTTGATACATTGGTTTTTAAATTTCCTTCAGTTCAAAATAGTTTTTAAGTTTTTTTTTTTTTTTTATTAATGTTATGATGGATTACAAGCTTGTGAAATTTCAGTTGTACATTTTTGTTAGTCATGTTGTGGGTACACCACTTCCCCCTCCGTACCTTCCCCCCACCCCCCCTTTTCCCTGGTAACCACCGATCAGATCTCCTTCTCAATATACTAATTTCCACCTATGAGTGGAGTCATATAGAGTTCGTCTTTCTCTGACTGACTTATTTCGCTTAACATAATGCCCTCGAGGTCCATCCACATTGTTGTGAATGGGCCAATTTCGTCTTTTTTTATGGCTGAGTAGTATTCCATTGTGTATATATACCACATCTTCTTTATCCAATCATCAGTTTCTGGGCATGTAGGCTGGTTCCACGTCTTGGCTATTGTAAATAATGCTGGGATGAACATACGGGTGCAACGGACTCTTGAGATATCTGATATCAGGTTCTTAGGATAGATACCCAGTAATGGGATGGCTGGGTCATAGGGTATTTCTATTTTTAACTTTTTGAGAAATCTCCATACTGTTTTCCATAGTGGCTGTACCAGTTTGCATTCCCACCAACAGTGTATGAGGGTTCCTCTTTCTCCACAACCTCTCCAACATTTGTCGTTCTTGGTTTTGGATGTTTTTGCCAATCTAACAGGGGTAAGGTGATATCTTAGTGTAGTTTTGATTTGCATTTCCCTGATGATTAGCGATGATGAACATCTTTTCATGTGTCTATTGGCCATATTCATATCTTCTTTTGAGAAATGTCTGTTCATGTCCTCTGCCCATTTTTTGATCGGGTTGTTTGTTTTTTTGTTGTTAAGCAGTGTGAGTTCTTTGTATATTATGGAGATTAACCCTTTGTCGGATAAGTGGCTTGTAAATATTTTTTCCCAATTAGTGAGCTGTTTTTTTGTTTCAATTCTGTTTTCCCTTGCCTTGAAGAAGCTCTTTAGTCTGATGAAGTCCCATTTGTTTATTCTTTTTATTGTTTCCCTCAACTGAGGAGTTACAGTGTCTGAAAAGATTCTTTTGAAACTGATGTCAAAGAGTGTACTGCCTATATTCTCTTCCAAAAGACTTATTGTCTCAGGCCTAATCTTTAGGTCTTTGATCCATTTTGAGTTTATTTTGGTGTGTGGTGAAAAAGAATGGTCGATTTTCAATCTTTTGCATGTGGCTGTCCAGTTTTCCCAGCACCATTTGTTGAAGAGACTTTCTTTTCTCCATTGTAGGCCCTCTGCTCCTTTGTCGAAGATTAGCTGTCCATAGATGTGTGGTTTTATCTCTGGGCTTTCAATTCTGTTCCATTGATCTGTGGACCTGTTTTTGTACCAGTACCATGCTGTTTTGATCACTGTAGCTTTGTAGTATGTTTTGAAATCGGGGATTGTGATTCCGCCGGCTTTGTTTTTCTTGCTCAAGATTGCTTTAGCAATTCGTGGTCTTTTGTTCCCCCATATGAATTTTAGGATTGTTTGTTCAATTTCTGTGAAGAATGTTCTGGGGATTCTGATTGGGATAGCATTGAATCTGTATATTGCTTTAGGTAGTATGGACATTTTAACTATGTTTATTCTTCCAATCCATGTGCAAGGAATGTCTTTCCATCTCTTTATGTCATCATCAATTTTTTTCAAGAAAGTCTTGTAGTTTTCATTGTATAGATCCTTCACTTCCTTGGTTAAGTTTATCCCAAGGTATTTTATTCTTTTCGTTGCGATTGTGAATGGGATAGAGTTCTTGAGTTCTTTTTCTGTTAGTTTATTGTTAGTGTATAGAAATGCTACTGATTTATGCACGTTAATTTTATACCCTGCTACTTTGCTGTAGTTGTTGATTATTTCTAATAGTTTTTCTGTGGATTCTTTGGGGTTTTCTATGTATAAGATCATGTCGTCTGCAAACAACGCGAGTTTTACTTCTTCGTTACCTATTTGGATTCCTTTTATTTTTTTTTCCTGCCGATTGCTCTGGCCAGCACCTCCAGTACTATGTTGAATAGGAGTGGTGAAAGTGGGCACCCTTGTCTTGTTCCTGTCCTCAGAGGGATGGCTTTCAGCTTTTGTCCATTGAGTATGATGTTGGCTGTGGGTCTATCATATATGGCCTTTATTATGTTGAGGTACTTTCCTTCTATACCCATTTTACTGAGGGTTTTTATCATAAATGGGTGTTGGATCTTGTCGAATGCTTTCTCTGCGTCTATTGAGATGATCATGTGGTTTTTGTTTTTCATTTTGTTGATGTAGTGTATCACGTTGATTGACTTGCGGATGTTGAACCATCCCTGTGTCCCTGGTATAAATCCCACTTGATCATGGTGTATAATCTTTTTGATGTATTGCTGTAATCGGTTTGCCAAAATTTTGTTGAGGATTTTTGCATCTATGTTCATCAGTGATATCGGCCTGTAGTTCTCCTTCTTTGTGTTGTCCTTGTCAGGTTTGGGGATCAGAGTGATGTTGGCTTCATAGAATGTGTTAGGGAGTTCTCCATCTTTCTCAATTTTCTGGAACAGTTTGAGGAGAATAGGTATTAAGTCTTCTTTGAATGTTTGGTAGAATTCTCCAGAGAAGCCGTCTGGTCCTGGACTCTTGTTTTTGGGGAGGTTTTTGATTACCGTTTCTATTTCCTTACTTGTGATTGGTCTATTCAGATTCTCCATTTCTTCCTGATTCAGTTTGGGGAGATTGTAGGAGTCTAGGAATTTGTCCATTTCTTCCAAGTTGTTCAATTTGTTGGCATATAGTTTTTCATAGTATTCTCTTATGATCTCTTGTATTTCATTGGTATCTGTTGTGATTTCTCCTCTGTCATTCCTGATTTTGTTAATTTGCGCTTTCTCTCTTCTTTTCTTGGTGAGCCTGGCTAGGGGTTTGTCAATTTTGTTAATTCTTTCGAAGAACCAACTCTTTGTTTCATTGATCCTTTCTATTGTCTTTTTTGTTTCAATATCGTTTATTTCTGCTCTTATTTTTATTATTTCCCTCCTTCTACTGACTCTGGGCTTTGTTTGTTCTTCTTTTTCTAGTTCTGTTAGGTGTCGTTTGAGGTTGCTTACGTGAGCTTTTTCTTGTTTAGTGAGGTGAGCCTGTATTGCAATGAATTTCCCTCTTAGGACTGCTTTTGCTGCATCCCAAATGATTTGGTATGTCGTGTTCTCATTTTCATTTGTCTCCAGATAATATTTGATTTCTTCTTTAATTTCTTCAATGATCCATTGTTTGTTGAGAAGCGTGTTGTTTAGTCTCCACATTTTTGCACCTTTCTCTGCTTTTTTCTTGTAGTTGATTTCTAGTTTAATAGCGTTATGATCAGAAAAGATGCTTGATATTATTTCAACTCTCTTGTATTTATTGATGTTTGCTTTGGTTCCCAAAATATGGTCAATCCTTGAGAATGTTCCATGTGCACTTGAGAAGAATGTGTAACCTGCTGTTTTTGGATGAAGTGTTCTATATATATCTATTAAGTCCATCTGGTCTAATTTTTCATTTAATTCTATTATTTCCTTGTTGATTTTCTGTCTGGATGTTCTGTCCATTGGTGTTAATGGTGTGTTGAGGTCCCCTACTATTATTGTATTGTTGTTGATGTCTTCTTTTAGTTCTATTAAGAGTTGCTTTACAAATTTTGGTGCTCCTGTGTTGGGTGCGTATATATTTATAAGTGTTATGTCTTCTTGGTGGAGAGTCCCTTTTATCATTATATACTGTCCCTCTTTATCTTTCTTTATCTGTTTTGCTTTGAAATCTACCTTGTCTGATATTAGTATAGCGACACCTGCTTTCTTTTGTTCATTATTAGCTTGGAGTATTGTTCTCCATCCCTTCACTCTGAGTCTGTGTTTGTCTTTGGGGCTGAGGTGTGTTTCCTGGAGGCAGCATATTGTTGGATCTTGTTCTTTGATCCATCCTGCCACTCTGTGTCTTTTGATTGGGGAGTTCAATCCATTTACATTTAGAGTGATTATTGAGACGTGGGGGCCTACCACTCCCATTTTGTGTCTTGTTTTCCGGTTTTTTTCAGTTTCCTTTGTTTCTCGTCCCATGGTTTAATCTGTTCTGATGTAGAGCTGCTACTCTCTGTTGTTGTCCTTCTACTTATCTCCTCTGCTCTTGGTTTTGTAGCCCCTTTCCTTTTTTGGATTTTTCAGGAATGAGGGTTTTCCTGAGGATTTCCTGAAGAGGAGGTTTTGTGGCAATGAACTCCCTTAATTTTTGTTTATCTGGGAAAGTTTTTATTTCTCCATCGTATTTGAAGGATATTTTCGCTGGGTAGAGAATTCTCGGCTGTAGATTTTTGTCCTTCAGATTTTTGAATATATCATTCCACTCTCTTCTAGCCTGTAAAGTTTCTGCTGAGAAATCTGCTGATAGCCTGATGGGGGTTCCTTTGTAGGTTAGTTTCTTTTGCCTGGCTGTCCTTAATATTTTCTCCTTGTCGTTGACTTTTGCTAGCTTCACTACTATATGCCGTGGAGTTGGTCTTCTTGCATTGATAAAGTTTGGAGATCTATTGGCTTCTGTCACCTGAAGATCCATCTCCCTCACCAGATTTGGGAAGTTCTCAGCCATTATTTCTTTGAATAGGTTTTCTGCCCCTTTCTCCTTCTCTTCTCCCTCTGGTATACCTATAATCCTTACGTTGCATCTCCTAATTGTGTCTGATAATTCTCGGAGAGTTTCTTCATTTCTTTTAAGTCTTGCTTCTCTCTCCTCCTCTGCCTGCAACAATTCTATATTGCCATCTTCCAAATTGCTAATTCTTTCCTCCATATTATCGGCCCTACTGTTCAGAGCATCTAGATTTTTCTTAATCTCCTCTATTGTGTTCTTCATTTCCAATATTTCTGTTTGGTTCTTCTTTATCGTATCAAACTCTTTTGTGACATAGCTCCTGAACTCGTTGAGTTGTCGGTCAGAATTCTCTCTTAACTCATTGAGAATCTTAATGATGGCTGTTTTGAAGTCATCGTCATTTAGGTTATACATCTCATTTTCTTTGGGATTGTTTCCTGTATATTTGTTGCTTTCTTTCTGTTCTGGAGATTTAATGTATTTTTTCATATTGCTTGATGTTGTTGATTTGTGCCTCCGCATGGAAATAGAGTTTAGTTGCTCCTTTCACTTGTTTCAGCTGCTGCAGTGGGAGGAGCAGCTGTTTATATTTCACCAACCAGGAATCCTGTCCGTAGTTGCTAACTGGGCCTGGGCCCCTCTTCGTAGCCACAGTGGCCCTTTGGATTCCCTCCTCTGCCGTGGGGGCCGTCACAGGGGGGCTTCAGGCTGCAGGTGCCTACTGTTGCAGCCCACCTAGATGTGCTCTCTCCTTGGGGTCTGCAACGGTGTTATGGGCTTTTCCAGCAGCCAGGGGTGGGATCACTTATATTTGTCGCTCCGTTGCTGTCGGCACCCACCACATCTCACTTGTCCTCTATAGGTCGCAGGAGAGCTACTGGCATCTTCTACAGTCTGTGATTAGTACACCTAGCTATGCTGCTTTTGCCCTGGGGTCTTCCAGCCTTGTGGCTGGCGGCTGGGTGCCTTCTACTGGTGCTGTGCAGAGGCTTTCCCTAAGGCTGCTGTGAGCCTGTAGGGTTTCCCCCTAGGCTACTAAGCTGGGTCTCTGGAACTCTCTCCAGCCCCAGTCCTCTCTGAGATCTCCAGCAATCCCTAGCCTCACGGGGTGGGCAACGGCAGCTGGGGGTCGCCCCGCCCTCAGGGATTCTCTCCGGGCCTCTCCCGGAGCCGTGAATGCTCAGCGTGGCCCCTCTGCTAACGGCAGACAGAGAGTTTTGTCTGCTGCCCGGGTGGAGCCCTGGCGCTTCCCCTCCGGGTCGCAGGACCGGCCTTTTGAAAGTTCCCCCCGCCCCGGTCCTCTCCGAGATCTCCGGCAATCCCTAGCCCCACGGGGTGGGCAACGGCAGCTGGGGGTCGCCCCGCCCTCAGGGCTTCTCTCCCGGCCTCTGCCGGAGCCGTGAATGCTGGGCGTGGCCCCTCTGCCAATGGCAGACAGGGAGTTTTGTCTGCTGCCCGGGCGGAGCTCCGGCGCTTCCCCTCCGGGTCGCAGAACCGGCCTTTGAAACTTCCCCCGGCCCCGGTCCTCTCCGAGATCTCCGGCAATCCCTAGTCCCACGGGGTGGGCAACGGCAGCTGGGGGTCGCCCCGCCCTCAGGGATTCTCTCCGGGCGTCTGCCGGAGCCGTGAATGCTCAGCGTGGCCCCTCTGCTAATGGCAGACAGAGAGTTTTGTCTGCTGCCCGGGCGGAGCTCCGGCGCTTCCCCTCCGGGTCGCAGGACCGGCCTTTGAAAATTCCCCCCACCCCGGTCCTCTCCGAGATCTCCGGCAATCCCTAGTCCCACGGGGCGGGCAACGGCAGCTGGGAGATCTCCGTGCCCTCCGTGTCTCTCTCTGGGACCCTCCGGGCGCCCCGAGCACCAGGCTGGATCCCCCCGCCAATGGCGGGGAGAGACTCTCCCCGCGGGCTCAGGTGTGCAACTCCAAAGTTTCCCTCTGCGTTTAGGAGTAATTGCAGGGGGTTTAGGTAGGGTTCTGGTCACCTGTTTCCACCGTCGCTCCTCTGTTGTGTTCTCGCTCCTGCCCTAGACGTGCGTGGATCCTCTGGGGGCGTCCGTTGGAAGAAAGCCGCTTGCGGGTACCAGGCTGCCCGTCGGGGTCGGAGAGCCCTCACCTATTTCCACATCCTCCCGGAGGAAAGTCCATCCGCCTTCCGATGTATAGTCGCGTGGGTGTCTCAGACGTCCTGAGATGCTGTCTGGATATCCTTTGTCAAGCGATAAGTGTCCAAATAATTGTAGACTCGAAGGGCGAGAGACAAAGAGGACTACTCACGGCGCCATCTTGGTTCTTCTCTAGTTTTTAAGTTTTTTGAGACGACTTCTTTGATCCCATGTATTATTCAGAAGTGTGTTGTTGAATTTCCACATGTTTGGGCCTTTTCCAACTATCTTGCTGTTGTTGATTTATGAATTAATGTCTTTGTGGTCTAAGAGCATGTTTTGTGTGACTTCTGTTCTTTCACATTTGTTAAGGTGTGTTTTATGTCCCAGAATGTCGTTTTTCTTGGTGAATGTTCCATAAGAATGTGAGAAGAATGTATATTTTACTTTTGTTGCATGAAGTATTCCATAGATTACAATGAAATCCAGTGGCTGTACAGTGCTGTTCAGTCAACTCTGTCCTTCCTGACTTTTTTTTGCCTACTGGAATTTATGGTTCTGGGATGTTGAAGTCTACAGCTATAGTAATGGATTCATCTATTTCTTCTTGCATTCTGTCAGCTCTTGCCTTATGAATTTTACCCCTCTTTTGTTACAAGGTACAAATGGAGAATGGCTGTGCCTTCTTGCAGAATGCACCCCTTTCTCATTATGTAATGTCCCTCTTTATATCTGGGTTTTCCTTGGTTTGAAATCTGTATTGTTGATAATTCATATACCTGTGGCTTTCTTTTGATTTGTGTTCATGTGGTACATTTTCCTCAACCCTTCACCTTTTATCTATCTTTGGCTTTATATTTAAAGTGACTTTCTTGTAGACAACATATAATTAAATGTGATTTTAAAAATCTGATACTACTCTTATCCCTCAGTTGTATTGAGACCATTCATGGTTAAAGTAGCTATTGATACAGTTGGATTAATATTTATGAAACCTTTGAAGGTTTCCATTTTTAGCCTTGTTCTTTGTTTCTTTTTGTCTTCCACATTTTTCTGCCTTCTCTGGCTTTAGTTGAGCATTTTATGCTTTTTCCTCCTCTCTTAACATATCAATTACATGTTTCTTATGACACTCTTTTAGTGGTTGCTCTTGAGTTTTCAGCATACATTTACAACTAACCCACCTCCTTTGTCAAGTGACACTGTGCCACTTCACTGTGTGCAAGTACCTCTTAACACACACTTCCCAATTTCCCCCTCCCTGTGCCTTGCCACATTGTTGTAATTTATTTCACTTGTCTATATAAGCTTCTCATTACCAAATGCATTGTTGCTAATAATATTTTAAACAAATTGCAATCTGTTATATAAATTATGTTAAGATATAAAAAATATAATTACACTTATTTATTCTATTTCTAATATTCCCCTCATTATTTACATTCTTTCTGAATTTTACACGGTTTTATTCGAAGTAGGTGTACTAATGACAAATTCCTTCAATTTTTGTCTCAGAAAGTCCTTATTTCTCCTTTATTTTTGAAGGATAATTTTGCTTGACACAGAATTCTAGGAGAGTGATTTTTTTCAATTTCAAAACATTAAATATTTCCCTCCACTCTGTTCTTTTTTTTTCATTTTTTAAAGATTTTATTTTTCCTTTTTCTCCCCAAAGTCCCCTGGTACATAGTTGTGTATTTTTAGTTGTGCGTCCTTCTACTTGTGGCATGTGCATGCAGACGTAACCACTCAGCCACAGGGCCGGCCCCCTCCACTCCGTTCTTGATTGCAGGGTTTCTAAAACGAAGTCCAGTTTAATTGGAATCTTTGTTTTTCTATATATAGTGTGTTTTCCCCTCTGGCTTCTTTCAGTATATTTTCTTTGTTTTGATTTTTGTCTATTGTGTATATGATATACTTGGGGTGCATTTTTGGTGTCTTTATACTTAGTGTTCTCTGAGCTTTCTGGATCTAGACTTTGCCATCTATGATTAATCTTACGAAATTGGTGGTTATTATTTTTCTGTTGCTTTCTTTTCCTTTAGATATTTCCATAAGGTATATTGTAAACCTCTGTTAAAAAAGGTTGTTCTAACAGGTTCATGGATACTGGTTTCTGTCTCTTTTGTTCTTTTTTGTCTTTGCATTAGACTCCAATGAAATAGATTTTTTTGAGTACAGGCCTTGTTAGGAACAGGCCACTTGTTGCATATTTCAAAGTGCCGTCTTTCTCTTCTCTTTCCCAATTTTGGAGACACTGTTTGCCCTGTCACTTCAGTGCTCTCATGACTCTAAGAAGAGTTGTTCATTTCACCTTTGTTCATTTTCCTCTTGTGAGATAGAGAATGACGGCTTCTAAATTCCCTCAATGCCAGGCAAGAAGTTGCAGGGCATCATCTAGAGTGTCTCTTTGGGAAAAATAGAGATTTTATGTTCTATTGGAAGGAAGCACTGTTGAATCCTTTACATATTTTATAATCATGGGCAAATTCAACTTCAAACTATTTTGGACTTCAGTGAACACTCTTGCAACCTGCACCTGTCAATCTACCCCTCAAGGGCAACAAGGCCCAGGATACTCTGGGATTGACCAAAAAGAGCTCTTCTGGCACACTATTATCTCACTATCTGTTCTGAAATTGGCTGGAAGCAGCCCTGAGGCACAGAAGTGAGGGATTTTCTGGTGTAAGTTGTCATGCCTTCTTCCTCGTGTCTGAACTCTAAGTTCCAAGTAACTTTTGAGCTCCATCAAATTGGATGGAGAAAGAAAGAAGTGAGTCTGATAAATATTACACACGTTAAAAGCAATGCTTCCCCCACAAGACTATTTACCTTCAGCCAGCTGCATCTCATTATTTGTAATGGCCTGGAGTACTTTAGGACAATGTGACCAGCTGGCTTTGTTAAAAGTTTGATTTTTACAGGCCTCCTGGACTCTCATGCTTGGTGATAGGATGAGACAAAATAGCTTCCAGTTCTTCACTATGATTTTACTCATTGAAAGCTCATGCAGATTTCACCCTCTGCTTCCTGGAGTGCTCTAACTGGTGGGTAATAAGATGAAGGAACTTTTCTCATAAGGAATCAACAGTCTTAAAATGATATTTGTGTCATTTGTATAGCATTTCTGTCGTTTCCCAACATGCTCTGTACCCTGCCATTAGAGAGAAATAAGATGTAACGTGATCACAGTAAAAGTGTGTAAGTAATTTCTATGTGTTTATGATGCTGTTAAATTGATGAGGAAGTTTGTACAGAGGAAGTTTCTGATGATCAAGTCATAGAATAAATGTTTGGAGATCATACATAAATACATAAATAAATGTTTAGAATCATACATAACCTTCCTACAGTGGGCATATGGATGTCTCGTGCTGTCAGTCCCATGCACCTTACTGTACACATATTCGGGATGTTTTAGGACTCAGTGGCCATTGAGGATGTGTCTGTGACCTTCACCCTGGAGGAGTGGGCTTTACTGGATCATTTACAGAAGAAACTCTACAGAGATGTGATGCAGGAAACCTTCAGGAATCTGGCCTCAATTGGTAAGGATGAGGACATTCCTTCATTTAGTCAACGAGAGAACAAGTGTTTCTTGCCCATCAGTGTTGCTCCAATATTTGGAATGTGGAAAGGGGGATGTTGGTAAATAAGCTGGGCATGGTCACAGCTCATCATGGATCTAGAATCAGTTTTTTTATAATTTCTAATATTTGGAATCATTTTTCTTGGTCTGCATTTTAGGAAAGAAATGGAAAGATCATGACACCCAAGATCAGTGCAGAAACCAGGGGAGAAAACTAAGGTGAGCCACACTTGCTATAGAAAGCAGTGTCTCAGGTGAGAATCCTGGTGTGTTATAAAGTTTTTTAAAGAAGCGAACAAAATAACCCCTGCTTCAAGTTTAGTTATTCCTAGAAATTTTTCACTAAAAATCCTTTATGAAATGTGACATAGTTGTTTAGTGTTTGCAAAAGAGTTTACTTGGAGGGGCCGGCCCCGTGGTCGAGTAGTTAAGTTCGCATGCTCTGCTTCAGCAGCCCAGGATTTCACTGGTTTGGATCCTGGGTTTGGACATGGCACTGCTCGTCAGGCCATGCTGAGGTGGTGTTCCATATGGCACAACTAGAGGTACTCACAACTAGAATAAACAACTATGTACTGGGGGCTTTGGGGAGAAGAAGAATTAAAAAAAAAAAAAATTGGCACCAGATATTAGCTCACGTGCCAATCTTTAAAAAAAAAAAAGTTTACTTGCAAATAGTATTAATAACCCTATATGATTTATGCATTTCACTGTTTAAATAATCACAAAGTAAAGTCTTCCTGTAGTGCATTCGGTATGTTGAATTTCAAACAATTCAGATAAGGCAGAAAAACCTACACAATAAATCATAATAAATTGTGAAATCACTAATAATGTGATTTTTGTTTTTTACAGAAGTCATATGGTAAAAACACTCTGTGAAAGTGAAGAGGGTAGTCAATGTGGAGAAAATGTCAGCCTTATTCCAAATCTCAATCTGAAGAAGAAAACTACTGGTGTGAAACCACATGAATGCAGGGCATGTGGAAAAGTCTTCACACATCATTCATCCCTTAATAGGCACATAAGGTATCACAATGAACACAAACCATCTGCCTATCAAAAATATGGAGAGAAGCCATATAAATGTAAGATATGTGGGAAAGCCTTTGTTTATTTCCACGTTTTTGAAAAACATGAAAGAAATCACAATGGAGAGGAAACCTATCAGTGTCAGGAATGTGGGAAAGCCTTTATGTGGCTCAAAACCCTACGAAGACACATGAGAATGCACACTGGAGATGCTCCTTATAAATGTAAAGAATGTGAGAAACACTTCAATTGTTCTAGTTCACTTCAAGTACATGAAAGAACCCACACTGGAGAGAAACCGTATGAATGTGCAAAATGCAGTAAAGCGTTCAGTTGTCCCAGTTCTCTTCAAAGACATGAAAAAACTCATACTGGGAAGAAACCCTATGAATGTAAGGAATGTGGGAGAGCCTACAGATATTATACTTCCTTACAGATGCACGAAACGACTCACACAGGAGAGAAACCCTATGAATGTAAGCAATGTGGTAAAGCTTTCATTTCTCATCTAGGTTTCCAAATACATGAAAGAAATCACAATGGAGAGAAACAGTATAAATGTAAAAAATGTAGTAAAGCATTCAGTTGTCTCAGTTCTCTTCAAAAACATGAAAGAGATCACACTGGAGAGAAACCCTATGAATGTAAAAAATGCAATAAAGCATTCAGTTTTCCCAGTTCTCTTCAAGTCCATGAAAGAACTCATACTGGAGAGAAACCTTATAAATGTAAGGAATGTTGGAAAGCCTTTACTGCTCTCTCAAGCCTTCGAGGGCACATGATCTCTCACACTGGAGATGGACCTTATAAATGTAAGGAATGTGAGAAAGCATTCATTTCTCCCAGTGCATTTCAAATACATCGAAGGATCCACACTGGAGAGAAACCCTATGAATGTAAAGAATGTGGTAAAGCCTTCAGTTATATCACTTCCTTCCAAATACACAGAAGAACTCACACAGGAGAGAAACCCTATGAGTGTAAAGAATGTGGGAAAGCCTTTAGTGTCGCAACTTCACTTAGAATACATGAAAAAACTCACACTATGGAGAAACCTTACCAATGTAAACAATGTGGAAAAGCCTTTAGATATCATCACAATTTTCAAAGACATGAAAGGAGTCACATAGGAGAGAAACTCTATGAGTGTAAGCAATGTGGTAAAGCCTTCAGTTATTACAGTTCCTTCCAAGTACATGTAAGAAATCACACTGGAGAGAAACCCTATGAATGTAAAACATGTACTACAGCATTCAGTTGTCCCAGTTCTCTTCAAAAACATGAAAGAATTCATACTGGAGAGAAACCCTATGAATGTAAGGAATGCAGGAAAGCCTTCGTTTGTCACACAAACTTTCAAAGACACATGAGAATGCACACTGGAGAGAAACCATATAAATGTGTAGAATGTGGGCAGGCCTTCTGTGATCCCAGTACTTTCCAAAAGCATGAAAGAACTCACTAGAGAAAACCTCTTGAAGGTGAACAGCATGGGAAGGACTTCAATTGGCCCACTTCCTAAAATGTGACAACTCCCACCAAAAAGAAATAAATGTAAATAACATGAGAAAGCTTAATGGGAATTAATACATGCATAATGCTCCAGAAACTTTTCAATATGAAAGAGTTGTGATATTGTGCTTACTAAGTGTGTTGTGTTATACTGTAAATATATTGTGTTTACTAAGCTTTTTTCCTAAGATACATGACTGGACTGAGGATTTCTACTAATTACTTTCAGAAATGAATATTGAGGTGAGAGAATTCTATGTCATTTTTCTACTGTAGTACATAAGATCATAAGATTAATAGGTAGTGATTTTTCCTTAACTCTGTTAATAATATTTTCTCTTTACTTTTTTTGAAGCCTCTTGGATCCAAGCATGAACTGACATGTATTTCTCCTATACAGTTAGGTTTATTCTTTTTATAATGTTTTATTTTTTCCATGTTAAGGGGCCATTGAAAAATGACAGTTTGGTATTTGTTGGGATTTTCTTCATGGCCTTGTTTGGCAATTCCTGGACATCCCTACCAAATGATATATATTGTGCTCATTCCCCACCCCCCCGAAAAAGCTGTTTTGTGATGGAGGATATAGGATCTTTTTTCCATTTTTCATACTATTAAATGGAATAAATTTTTATGTATTGTATGGTTATCAAAGAGTATGGTTCCGTTTGAATTATTATGTTCACATTTAGGCGTTCATTCATTGTCCTTCTGACTGATATTTTGTGAATAGATTTTGATTAATAAGAGAGACCTGTGCTAGGACAAAAAAGCTAGAGTTGGAGATATCCTTCCTGTGAGTAATGTTAGGAAGCACATCTTCCAGAATCCATCCGTTTTATACTTCCCAGTTAGAATTCACCAGTAGCCTCACTTGCATGAGATTTGGAAGGCAGAAGAGAAGAAGACATTAGTGACATTTTGGAGCCACCATCCAGGGAGAGGGGCAGATACATAGGAGCTTCCAGGACACCATCTTCCAGCCAATTTCCTGGATTCTTTGCCCTTCCAGTCAAGAGTATCCTCAAAACCACCACCAACTGTTTGATTTCTAGTTTATTTGAGGTGTCGGTTTCCGCTGATGTCTTCACAAGTTCCACCTCAACAATCCATCAGAGTTTGGGTTTTTCTGTAAGGCCTCTTGTGTCCACCAGGAAACTAATTCAAACTTGCGTGACTGGGAGTATTCTCTGGTTCCCATCTTTTCTAGATTATATCCATGTAAGGTCTAGTGTGTATAGGAAACAACTTCTGCTGTTACTGCTGTTAGCCAGGATGTTTTCCTGATTCACCGTGACATCCACAGTGGCGTATTCAAAAAGAAGGACATGGGAGTTTGTTTCTCTGCTGCATTCTGCAGCGGCTGCCTTGACCTGGTTCTTCCGTGTGAGAAGGAGCACCTTCCTCCTGTCAGGAAGACTCTTAACTGTTACTTGTAGATGAACATGATTCTTCAAAAATATTTTTGATTGTGTTTGTGTTTAAAGGATATGAATTTTTTGTGAGACTAGTATTTCTGTAGTTTTATGGAAATATTTTATCAACTATCTTGTAATCCCTCATATGCTAACAAATATTATTGTTTTTTATTTTCTCAGAGGATATATTAAAATATTCTGTTAAAATTAATGGATTTTCAGATAAACTTGCAGTTTCCTTTATTTAATCATTGTACATTATGAGTCAGTATTATCATGTACACACAACTTCAGGTATTTTTCCCTCAGGCAAATTTTGTTTTTTATTCTTTTACAGTTCTTTTTCTCATGAAACTATTCTCAGATATTCTCAATACCAAAAACAAAAATCAGTTTTCTCAATGTCCTTTTCCAGTGACCCACAGGATTGCACCTGTTGTCAAAAGAGAGGTGTAATAAATTCTAGTAAGAATGACCATAAATGCTGAAGGACGGTGAGGCAGAAATGTAACAGGGTGCCCAAAAGGAATTCTTAGAAGGTTTTGATTTGTGTTGGATGATTTGATTGCTATTCAAGAAAGCAAGACATTTTTCTGTACTGACTGCTGTAAGGAGGTAAATTTTGTTCTATCATTGGTAATCATAATCATTTTTTTCTAGAAGGCAATAAGAATTTAATGGAGCTAAACAATTTCAAGGAAGCTTCAGTCATATTAGTAAGAAGGGGGGAGTATTGGTCATTTTTACTATTTGGAATTTTATCTTTTTCCATTTTTAGAGATAGAGTTACGAAGTTCTCTTATAAATGTCTTGGTCATTATGGTTACCATTTACCTTTGATGAAGGAGGTGTGACATTTCTCTCTTCAGCAGGATAAGACTTGGCCTTGCAGTGAATGCAGGCCAGCTCCTGGCCCTCTGGAACAGCTTTTGCCTTTCTTATTTATTATCTAATCACTGATCTATTTGCTAAGGTGTGTTAGACACTTTTACCATAAAGTACCTCAGTTAAGTTATATAAATTCACTTCTTTAGTATACTACATAATATTTTAATATCTCCTTTATGACTCAACTGAAGCTTCTGAGTTTAGGTAAATTGTGAGACAATACAAACCTAGCAAGGGAGAGAGACAGGACCACTATGCCTGTCAAGCCTCTTTCTCAGAGACTATGCTCCTGATGCTAATATTTCAGCATCTCTCATATGCCATGCACTATAGGGTCACAACATACCTAATTTTGCACAAATAAGGCACAGTAGGATATGGATATAGTGGCATGAAACAAATGTTCTTACAATCATGGTGCTTATGTGTTTGTGGAAAAAGAGTGATGATTAACAAATGGTAAAGCTTTGGTTTGTAATACAGAAATAAGGGCTTTGAAGAAAAGTAAAAAAACAATGTGAGGTAATGGGAGGCTGAGGTGTGTGTATATCTGTTCTGTGAGGGTAGGAGTGAGTGAGGATGTCATTGTTGCCTGGGACTTCAGACTTCTTATTGATTTAGGCCACAGATAATTGCTTCCAATTAAACCTCAATTGTTAACTATTCAGCTTCCCATCAAGCTGTGAGAATCCCAACACATCTTGGATCTCTTCACATTTTGGAGGCAATGCATACTGCACTTAGCCATCATTCTCAGACCCATTCACGCACTCACACGCAAATCTTCTACATTTCATTAGGGAGAATCTCAACAGCAAGACTTACAGCTGGTGCAAAGGTCAGTTCATCAAGCTCTCTCCCTGTGTCCTGGCTACTCCTTTGGGTTGAGGCCCTGGCCACCATGGGCTGAATCCTGGACCCTTGGACTAAACATGCCTCCTCCTGGTTGCCTATGGGCTTCTAGAACAGAGGGCTGCCTCCCCCAGCTGCCTGCTATACCCCATTGGAACATCAAATTCTGGCCACTCATTGGGCTTTGTTAGAAACGGGCCTTCCCAGGACAGGAGCCTGGTCTCCTGCATGCCCACATTCCTGTCACATCACGGATAGGGGTGCCTCCCAACAGTGGCTCGGCATGGGCACAAGTGCCTCTTTGCTAAAATGGAAATGGTACCTTCAGGAATGGGCTAAACCTGATATGGCAGGTCTTTCTAAATTATAGGAGGTTGTGACTTCCCCTGTTAGTCCCCTGCCCGTGGACATTGAGGAACTGGTGACAGCACCGATTTCCCAAGACTGATGACCTCGGGTAGCCCCTGGGAAGAGCTGATGGAATGACAACCGGAGTCTCTTTACTTCACAGAGAGCAATGCCACCACTGTACATGGGGGAGCCCCATGGAGAGCAGTAGTGTACCATCCCACCAGCGCTGCCACGCTTAGCAAAGATGGCAAGTCAGGGTTGGCTCACCTTGCTGAGCTGGTGGCAGTACAAATGGCTGTGCAGAACACTGTTGCTCATGACAAGTCTCTTGATTTTTTTTTTTTATTGAGTTCATAATAGTTTACAACATTGTGAAATCTCAGTTGTACATTATTACATGTCCATCACCATATCAGTGCTCCCCTTCACACCCTGTGCCCACCCCCAGCCCCCTTCCCCCAGTAACCACTGAAGTGTTCTCTTTGTCCATGTCTTCGTTTATCTTCCACACATGACGGAAATCATGTGTTTGTCTTTCTCTGTCTGGCTTATTTCACTTAACCTAATATCCTCCAGCTCCATCCATGTGGTTGTGAATGGGACGATTTTGTCTTTGTTATGGCTAAGTAGTATTCCATTGTGTGTATATATATCTCTCTCACATCTTCTTTATCCAATCATTAGTCACTGGGCGCATGAGTTGCTTCCACATCTTGGCTATTGTGAATAATGCTGCAATGAACATAGGGGTGTATAAGTTGCTTTGAATTGTTGATTTCAAGTTCATTGGATAGATCCCCAGCAGTGGAATAGCTGGGTCGTATCGTATTTCTATTTTTTTAGTTTTTTGAGGAATCTCCGTACTGTTTTCCATAGTGGTTGCACCAGTTTGCATTCCCACCAGCAGTGTATGAGGGTTCCTTTTTCTCCACAACTTCTCCAACATTTATTTTTTGTCTTAGTGATTATAACCAATTTAATGGGTGCAAAATGATATCTTAGTGTAACTTTGATTTACATTTCCCTGATGATTAATAATGAACATCTTTTCATATGTCTATTGGCCATTGATTCACGCTTCCGCCTGTCACCACTGGGTGGGGGTCAAGAGCTGTGTGTTCTGAGCCTGCTGTGATCTGCAGGGCCAACTCCCAGGTGCTGGCCTGGGGTTCCCGGGAAGGGGGAGGGAAGCTTGCTTTCTCCTGCATGATCTCAGGGCCTTCTTGCTCTGCCGTTGCTATCTGCTCTCCTGGGGTGTTTGCTTGATGAAGACACCCCAATGATAGCTAGTCACTTCGGGGGGGTGCTTTCCCCCAGGCTGTAAGGGACCTTGGAGATCTATGGTGCCCCCGTGGAGGGCTGCCACTCCCTCCCTGCTTTCCTCCTGGTGGCAGCACCATGGATGTGTGGTTTTATTTCTCAAATCTCCATCTTTTCCATTGATCTGTAGGTCTATTCTTGTGTCAGCACCACACTATCTCAAGGACCATTGCTTAGTATAAACTTTTGAAATCTTAGTCCAGCCAATTTGTTATTTTCAAGTATGGTTTGACTAGTCTGACTCCCTGAATTCTATATAAATTTATACACCAACTTGACAATTTCTATAAAAAATCACTGGGAATATGATAAGCATTGTGTTGACTCCTGATCATTTTGGGAAGCAATGCTATTTCAACAATGTTAAGTCTTCTGATCTATGAAATTTGGATGTTTTCCAACTTACTGATACCTTTTTTTGTTTCTGTCAATGATGATTATACTTTTCATAGTATTTGTTTTGTACTTTTCTTGTTAAATTTATTCCTAAGTATCTTATTCTTTTGATGCTACTGTAAATGCATTTGTTTCTTAATTTTTACATTGTTCATTGCAAGTTAGAAATGCTTTTTTTATATTTTGATCTTGTATCCTACAACATTGCAGAACACAATTAGAAATTCTAATAGTCTTTTTTTGTGGATTGATTAGAGTTCTCTATAAGCATATGTAAGGATGGAAAAATGTAGCTTCTTCCCCTGCTAGGTTTTTTGACTAGTCTAAAAATTAAATTGATGTAAGACATATTAACAGGAAAAGACAGATTTAATTTCCTACCTATGGGAGACTCAGAAAAATGAGACTCAAAGAAGTGACCAGAGCAGGAAGCTTTTATACCTTTTAGATAAAGGAACAATATATTTGGTAAGAATTAAGGCAGAGGAGTTTAAGCTGGTTGTAGTAAATGCAAATAACAAGGTTTGTTTATATAACCTCAGCCCTAAATTCCCTGTCTCTGATGATAAGGTTGCCTTCTCCCCTCCTGGTTCAAAGAGGGTACCTTTACATGAGAGACTCATCTCTTGCTTTCAAGGGGGACAAAGGAGGGTCAGAGTGTCCTTCTTGTGATGGCTGTTTCTCAGCCTTTAATTCAAAATAATCCATAGGCCAATGTGCCATATCTTGGGAGTACCATATTCTGAACTTCTACACAAGATACCTCATCCAGAATTAGAGTTTTACATCTTCCTATCTAATCTGCTTGTATTTTATTCCCTTTTCTTGTCTAATGGTTTTGGCTAAAATATCCAGTACATTCTAGAATAGAAGTGGCAAGATCAGACATCTTTTTGGGCCAAGCTGGTGGCGCAGTGGTTAAGTCCACACATTCTGCTTTGGTGGCCTGGGGTTCGCTGGGTTGGATCCTGGCTGCGGACCTATGCACTGCTTGACAAGCCATGCTGTGGTAGGCGTCCCACATATAAAGTAGAGGAAGATGGGCACGGATGTTAGCTCAGAGCCAGTCTTCCTCAGCAAAAAGAGGAGGATTAGTGGCAGATGTTACCTCAGGGCTAATCTTCCTCAGAAAAAAAAAGATCAGACATCTTTCTTTGGTTCCTTATCTTCATGCAAAAACATACCCGTCTTTCACCATTAAATATAATATTAGCTGTGGGTTTTCCATAGATGCTCATTATGAAGTAAGGAAATTTTCTTCTGTTTGTAGTAGCTGAGTGTTTTAATCATGAAAGGGTATTGGATTTTGTCAGTTATTTTCCCTGAGTCAATGAAATGATCTTGCCATTCTGGCTTTTTACTCTATTGATATCCTTTATTACATTAATGGATTTTGAGATGTTAACCTTTCATCTCTGAAATAAAGACACTTCATCATGGTATGTAATTTTTATATGTTTCAGATTGGGCTTCCTAGCAAGCTCAATTTTTTTCTGTTTTTTTGAGGTGTTTTTGGTTTGCGAGTTTTTTTTTCTATAAAGATTGGCCCTGAGCTAACATCTATTGCCAATCTTGTTTTTTCTTCTCCCCAAAGCCCCGTGGTACATAGCTGTATATTCTAGTTGTAGATCCCTCTAGTTTGCTTTGTGGGAGACCACCTCAGCACGGCTTGATGAGCAGTGTTAGTCCACGCCCAGGATCTGAACTGGTGAAACCCTGGGCCACTGAAGCAGAGCATGTGAACTTAACCACTCGACCACAGGACTGGCCCTGTTGAGGTTTTTTGCATTCATATTCACAAAAGAAATCGAGGTGTAGTTTTTTCTGAAATACACTTGTTGGTTTTGGTATCAGAGTAGTGCCTCAAAAAAAGTGTGAAGTGTTTTCTCCATTTTTTTAGAAGAGTTTGTAAAGAATCCATAATAATCCTTCTTTGAGTGTTTCGGGGAATTCTGAGTTGACGCCATCTGGGCCTAGACTTAATTTTTTTGTTTACTAATTCAACCACTTCACTTATTATAGTTCTATTCGGATTTTTCAGTTACTCTTGAGTTAGTTTCAGTAGTTGTTGTCTTTCAAGGAATGTATGCATTTCTTCAGTTGCCATACAATTGTTCATTGTATTCCTTAACATCCTTTTCATTTCTGAAGTCAGTAGTAATATCCCTCTTTCTTCCTGTTTGTATTAATTTGAATCTTCACCCTTTTTCTCTAGATCATTCTAGCTAAACATTTGTCAATTTGTTAATCTTTTTATAGAACCCACTTTTGGTTTCATTGATTTTTTCTGTGGTTTTTTTATTCCTCATTTCATTAATTTCTGCTCTAATTTTTATTATTTCCTTTTCTGCTTGCTTTGGGTTTCCTGCCTCATCCTTTCAAATATGTTAAGGTGAAAGAGTGGTTTATTGATTTGAGATCTCTCCTTTGCTATAGGCATTGATGGCTATAAATCTTTTTCTATGTTGTGTCTGAGATGCAGCCCATAAACATTGACCCTTTTGGCATTGTATAATGTCCTTCAATATCTCTATTGATATTATTTGTTTTCAAGTCATTTGGCTGGAGATTAGGATCCTCTCTCTGGCTATCTTGTGGTGGCTGTTTACAGATGTATCTTTCCTGTGGTCTTACTTTCAATCTACTTGTATCTTTGAATCTAAAGTGTATATAGCATCTATTTAGATCATAATGTATGTTTTTAATCTGAGGTGACAGTCTCTTCCTCCTGTTTGGATAATGTAATCCATTCATATTTAGTACTATTGACATACTTACAATTACACCTGCCATTTTACTTTTTGTTTTTTGCAATTCTTACCTTTTTTTTAGTTTCTCTACTCTTCCTTATAGCTTTCTATTACATTAAATGAATATTTTCCAATGTAGCATTTTAATTTTTAAATGGCTTTTCCACTACATTCTTGAAGGTTTTTTTTAGGGGTCACTCTGCTGTTTAACATATACTTCTTAATTTGTAAGAATGAGCTTTGATTCCCGTGATACATAGAAATGTTACTCATGTATAGCTCTATTCTCTTATGCCATTTTTGTGGTATTGTTATGCAGATTATACCTATTAACAATATAACCAATAATACCTAGTTACACTAATTTCTTTACCATTTGTAGTCATTTCCTTAGCCCCATACAGCTTGGATCCCATCATGACTTTTGTGCATTTAGTGGTAAACACATTACACGTGTATTACAATTCTATACACTATAGTCCCAACAACACTTTACATACATAGTATTTTATGTAATTCCTTTGATATCAGTTAAGATAGGAGAAAATGTGTACTTATTCTGTCTCTTATGATTACATAATTACTTATATTGGTGTTTGTTTCTCTGTATTGATATGATTTACCATCTGGGGTCATTTGCTGTCAGCCTATGAAACCCTTCAGTAATTCAGGCATGGCAGTTGGCTGTCAAAATAGTCTCTCAGTTTTGTTTATCTGGGAAAGCCTTTGTTTCATGTTCGTTTTTTACATGATAGTTTTGGTGAATATAGGATTGTTTTGTGCACCTTGAATATGTTATCCCTCTACCTTTTGACCTCCCTTTTTTTCTGCTGAGAGGTCACCTGTTAATTTTACTGGGGTTTCCTGGAAGAGCTGGGTTGTTTTTTCAATTGTCTTTTCCTCGTGTATGGTTTCTACTTTCCTGTATCTTTGTATTTCTCATAATTTTGTTGCAAATCAGATATTACAAGTAAAATATTGTAGTAACCCTAGGTACTGGTCTCTTTTTCAGGGGTTTTATATTGTAATTTGCTTATTTATTTCTTCAGTGACTTCCTGGATTGTTTTAGTGAGGTCTGTTTCCCCCATACAGAGTGAAACCTCTGATACAGTTTCTAAGGTAGGGCACAGCTTTGGGTGAGCCCACTGTCATGAGACAATGGCATTGGTAGGGCTCTCTGCCTCTTTTATGGACCACACCCAGTGGTTAAACTCCATTAATTGCTGGCTGATTGCTCTATTGTTATCTCTGTAGATGAGGATACCAAAATGGAGTAACATATGTCAGGACTTCTAAAATGGAGCTGGAAGGCCATTAAGGAAGGGAGGCTTATGCACATCCACAGCCAGGTGTGGACTGAACTTTTGAAATTTGCCTGGCCACAGAAACCATATTCCGGAACAATTCTTCTTCCAGAAATGAGCAAACTGCTTAGGAACAACTTAAGAGTCAATCACTTACTAGCATGTTAGTTCTTTCTTTGCCAGAATTAATCATTAATTGTTCAAGACAACTTATGTAAGCTTGTGGTCTTGCTTTTATAAATATCTGCTGACTTCTTTGTCCACTTCAGGGCATGTTTGAGTTTCTACTCAAATGTGAGCTTCTTTTTTTTTCTGCTTTATCTCCCCAAATCCCCCCCGTACATAGTTGTATATCTTAGTTGCAGGTCCTTCTAGTTGTGGCATATGGGACGCCACCTCAGTGTGGCCTGACGAGTGGTGCCATGTCCGCACCCAGGATCCAAACTGGCAAAACCCTGGGCCGCCACAGCGGAGCACGCGAGCTTAACCACTTGGCCATGGGGCCGGCCCCAAATGTGAGCCTCTTGAATTGCAATTCCCAGGATACAATAAACTTCTTGCTTCTCTTGCAGTTCATCTCAACTTATTAATTCTCCTTTTATGATATCAGAATTGGGATCCAGAGTGACTGGACTCTGACTCTGGCACTGCTGTGTGAACATGAGCAAGGCCCTTAAAGAGTCCTTTGAACCCTTTCATCTCCTCCCAGCGGCCCCAGCTCTCTTGGTAAGTCCTCCTGGACTTGTACCTCCTGTCCATTGGTGGGGTTAAGTCTGTATTTGGGTGTGTTTTGTGCCAGCTTTGTAGGGAAATCTGTTCCCTTTTGTCTCTTAGGACTTTGTTTGATTAGTATGTACAAATGGGAAGTCCATCCTCTAAGGGAGTTGCCCTTGGGCAACTCCCCTCTGGGACTCCTGCTGGATTTATGTTTAAAGAATATGGTCCTTCGACATTTAGATTCTTGTCCCACTAGACCCACATCGGTTGGGATGATTTAAGGCTTCATTGGCCTAAATGGGGCTCCTTTGAAATTTCTGAATTGGTTTACTTGCACCCTTAATAGGAAAAAGCCTGTGGAACAGTAGGGAAGCAGAATTTGCCACCTCAGGATGTGTCTTTTTGCTATGAGGATTCTTTTTGGCTGGTTATTTTTTTAAAACTGCAGGCATGGAAGAAGCTCTGAAAACCAAGTAGAAGTTACCATTTGTAAGAGACATTTACATTTGTAAGGGAAATCTCCATTTGTAAAGGTGTCTCCCTCTCTGTACCAGGAAGAGGGGGAGATGACTTTATCTCTAGAAACTCTCATAGATGCAGAAGGCTAGGACTTAAATCTGCATAATAACCTTATCTTATTTACTGTCCTTTTCTGGTAATTTCCCATAACCGACTCCTCCCACCTCCAACATCCTCCTTTGTCTTTAGCTGAAGATGGTATTTAAGATGACAACCTCAGCCATTCCCGGAGTTACCCAGTTTTCCCGGGCTTCTCCCATGTATACATGTCATAAAGCTTTGTTTGATTTTCTCCTCTTACTGTGTTTCATGTCAATTTAATTCATAGCCCAGCCAGAAGGACCTAGAGGGTAGAGGATTTGTCTTCCTCCCCTACAGAACCAACAAATTGAAAGCTTATTTTAATTGGCCTCTCAAGACCAATAAATGAAACAGCAAATAAGTTGCTTCCCCAAAAGCTCTTAATTCTAAACTTACTGAAGCCAATTCAGATCTCTCTCAAAGACTTGCTGAGCTTGAAAAGTCAGCCAAGTCTTCCTCTGCTGCTACAACTGCTTCGGCTTCTTGTCCACGTCTTTCTCACCTCCTCTTCTTAGCTGGACTTCCTTTTTACAATGACCCTGAGGCTCCTCTTGATCACCTCCCATTTGCCCCTTTTAAGGTTAAGAGAGAAGACAGAAATAACCTCTTAGTCTCCTACAGCCCTTGGACAAAATCTGAGGAGTTAGCTCTAACTAAGGGATTCCCCAACCCCAAGGGAGACCCCCATTAAATTTACCAAATAATTCTTGTTAACTATTGAAAATTATCATCCCTGCCATTCAGACCCCTATCAGCTAATCCACATGCTTGTTGGAGAAGAGAGAGCCAAAGAATGCTTCTCTAAAGCAGGAAGGAACAGCCCCATGGAAGGTTTTTCTAAACAAGGTAAAGGAGCTCTATGGGATGTCCATAAATTAGCCAAGAGGCTTCATGACAAAATGCCTGCTGTTTTCCCCAAAATTATTGATTGGAAAAAGGATTCAACAATGTGTACAAAATCTGATGAATCCTTGTTTGATTATTTTTACAAATTTAAAAGGCATTTAAACAGTACTCTGGAATCGATCACATTAATTATGAAACTTTCTTCCTGTTTAACTCAACTTTTGTCAATGGGTTGGAGGATGAACTTGCTACCCTTGGAAAAAGACACCCTCTTCACTGGGCCACTATGGAAACACATGATTTAGTCAGACTGGCTGAACAGTTTTCTGAAACAATTGAGAAAGCAGCCAAAAAGAACGCAGCTCAAGCTTAGATGTTCGAATTCAGGCCACACAGTCTGCAAATTCAGATGCAACAACTAACTTGTTAGCCTCCTCAGACCAACAATACCCTTATAAAGGGTGTGTGTAATTACTGTAAAAAACCCAGTCAGGCCCCGTGGCTGAGTGGTTAAGTTTGTGCGCTCCACCTGAGCGGCCCAGGGTTTTGCCAGTTTGGATCCTGGGTGTGGACATGGCACCGCTCATCAAGCTATACTGAGGCGGTGTTCCCACATAGCATAACCGGAGGCACTCACAACCAGAATATACAACTATGTACTGGAAGGGCTTTGGGGGGATGAAGAAGGAGAAAAGAAAAAGAAGAAGATTGGCAACAAATGTTAGCTTAGGTGCCAATCTTTTTTTTTTAAAAAAAGACCCAGTCATTGAAGAAAAGATTCTTATAAGCTAAAGAAGAAAAATCAGGCCCCCTGGCAAGAACCTCAGTCTCAACCGTCCTTTCCCAATTGGAGAACCTTATGATCTTTTCAACAATAGGGCTGCTCCAAAGACTCAAAGGGGACATTCCCTTTTTCCCCTAACCAATTCTTTGCGGCAAACTGATCTGATTATTGGAGATGAGGTCAGCAAAGCCTTCATCAACACCAGGGCCACCTTATTGGTCCTCAACCCCACCAGCCTTTCTTGTCTTCTTCCTCAGAGTTCAGAAATTGTACTCATGGTGAGTGTTTCAAATTACCCCATGACTGTCGTTAAGTCACTCCCAAGTCCTTTCTAATTAGGCCCAACGTCAGGATCTCACCCATTCTTATTAGTTCCTTCTGCTCCCATACATTTACTTAGGAAAGATCTCCTTGCAACTGCTAAGCCAGTATCTCTTTCTCTCCAGATGGGGAAATATTTCTTGAATTGAGAAACCTTAGGTACCCTAATCATTCTTTAAAAGATGATCCTGAGCTCATAATGGTTACCATCCCTATTTTACCCACTCAAGTCAATAGGCAAGAAAATCCTACCTTAGATGACATTCCTGATTATCTCTGGCCAAAAACCTACACAGACATTGGTCATACTCATTTTGCTGTTCCAATAAAGATTGAAGTGGATCCAAATAAGCCTTTACCTAATATTATATACCGAAACAACTCAAGGTTTTAAGGTTATAATTAAAGAATAACTGAAACAAGCGCTCATTATTCCCTGCATGAATGTTTGCAATACTCCCATCCTTCCTGTACATAAGCCTCATGGAAGAAGATGAAGATTAGTACACGATTTGAGAGTCATTAATAACACTGTAATACCTAGACAGCCTGTTGTCCCTAGCCCTCCTGCCTTACTGTCTCCTGTTCCTCCAGATAGCAAATCCTTTAAGGTTGTAGACCTTTCTAGTGCCTTCTGTGGCATCCCTATAGATCCTGATGGCCAATTTTTATTTTTTTACTTGGGATGGACAGCAATATGCATGCACCATGGTGCCCCAAGGTTAGACTGAAGGCCCCAACTACTCTCAGAGTTTAAAGGCAAATATAGCAGAGGTAACCTTTTCCAAAAATTCTACCTTATGACAATATGTGATCTCCTCCTTTGCTCAGCATCAAAGAAGGCGTGTAACAGATGGAGTACAGCTCCTAAGGGAACTTGCTTCCAAGGGACACAAAGTCTCTAAGCACAAAATAAATATTTATGGCATTTAATATCCAATCAACGATTGATCTTCAATCCAGATAGGATAAGAGGAATCCTTTCTTTCTCCATTCCCCAGAATAAAAGACAATTGGTTATTGTAGAAACTGGATTCCCAACTCTTCATGGTGGCTCAACCCTCACACTCTCTATTTAAATGTTAACCAACCAGGACCCCCCAAGTGGACTGAAGAAGATCGAAACACCTTTGAGACTATTAAGCAGAGTCTCCTTGACACCCCAGCCTTAGGGCATCCTAACTACAAATTGCCCTTTGTCCTTTTTGTCCATGAGAAAGAAGGAAATGCATTAGCATCCTTTGTCAATAGGGTGGAGGGCAATATAGGCGAATAGTCTATTTCAGCCAACAACTAGGCCCTGTACCTAAAGGACCACCTGCCTTCATGAGGGCCTTTGCTGCAAGAGCACTTCTCTTTAAAATGGCTGAAAAAATTGTTATAGGTTCTCCTCTGACTATTTACGTACCCCACTCACTGGAAGCCCTTCTTAATTCTCAATATGCTCAGCACCTCTCTGCCAGCAGACTAACCCGCTATGAGCTTTTTCTTCTATCTTTGCCAAATGTCACTCTTGATGAGGATTTTTAGGCTGCTTAATTTTAAAATGGTTTATGATGAGGATTTTTAGGCTGGTTAGTTTTAAAACTACAGATGAGATTCAGGCTCCAAGGAGTGGAATTTGTTTGCCCCTTTGTTGGGAAATATTTACATTTCTAAGGGAAACCTCTATCTGTGAAGATGCCTCCCTCTCTGTGCCAGGAAGAAGGGGGATGGTCTTATCTCTAGAAGCTCTTAATCAATGCCAGAGGCAAGAACTTAAATGGGTTACTGTCTGGCAACCTCATGTAACTGACCTCCCCCCCCCCCAACAAATCCTCCTTTGTCTTTAGCTGAGTATAAAATTCAAGCGGTGACTTCTGCCATTTACTCAATCCGGTTTGATTCTTATCTAAAAGTGGGACCGCCAAATGGCCAGACCATACGGGCACTGATACCATTTTAACTTTTTTACATATTCTTTGTCTTGTAAAGAGATAACTCACATACCTATGCCTTAAATTTAGCCTTACTCTCCACCCAAGTTTGCAGCAGCAGCAGCAGAGGCAGCAGAAGCGGCAGCAGCAACATGCCGGCAGCAGCTCTGCCTGCCCATGGGTCCTGTCTCCATGCCAGCATTTTTTTTTTTTTCTCCCCATGCCAGCAGAATCTCTGACTGCCCGTGGGTCCTGTCCCCACACAGCAGCCTGACTGCCCATGGGTCCTGTCCCCATGCCGGCAGCAGCAGGAGCTCTGACTGCCCGTGGGTCCTGTCCCCATGCTATTCCACACTATTCTCTAAATAAAAGAGCACTCCTGCCAGACCTTGAGAGTCTAAGAAATCTTTCTTTCAACTACTCCTCGGCTCTTTCGACTCCTCGGCTCACCGACCTCACATCAACTCTTACTGCTGTTCCCTTAATCCAGCCACTCTCCTCCCATTGCCTTTTTTTTTTTTTATTAAGATTATGATAGTTTACAACCTTGTGAAATTTCAGTTGTATATTATTGTTAGTCATGTTGTGGGTACACCACTTCAC